>NC_057812.1:538992364-539121908 GCF_018294505.1 Triticum aestivum | reverse complement strand
GTTAGCAGCAGTAGCAAAGGAATCGCTCGAGCGGGTTCAGTTAATAGCCATCGATCGATCGCTCGGGTTCAGTAACGCGTAGCCTACAGTGCAATCGCTCGGGCTCAGTTAGATCCCAATGCCTCGCTCGGGTTCAGTTAGAGCCAACGCCTCGCACACACGCGCGTACGTGTACGAGAGAAACGCGCATCGCTCGGCCCCCGACCTCCCACCGTAACCGGGAACTCCCTGAAATTTTCCTCCCCCTCACTTCTACCACGGTTTTTTCCGTCATGGACAGCCCAAAGAATGTCATGCAACTGCGTCTCCGGCCCGCTCAGGACGAAAAGCCCATTTTTGGTCATGATTTTTTGTCATAGAAGTAGGAGCCCACCACATCAATGATGATACTGGGTTTTGTCACAATTATCATCATAGAAGTGTCATATGTATGACAGAAAAAAATTTCATTCGACCCAAAATGTCACGGATGTGTCTTTTTTTGTAGTGCTCCAAGTAAAGTTACCGATGGACGAAGACGAAAGAGGGGATTCCTTCCAGGGCATCCCCAACCTTAGGCTTTTGGTTGTCCTTGGATTTTACCTTGGGGTGCCTTGGGCATCCCCAAGCTTAGTCTCTTGCAACCCTTGTTCCATAATCCATCAAATCTTTACCCAAAACTTGAAAACTTCACAGCACAAAACTTAAAAGAAAATCTTCGTGAGCTTCGTTAGTAAAAGAAAACAAACAACAAATTCAAGGTACTGTAATGAACTCATTATTTATTTATGTTGGTGTTAAACCTACTGTATTCCAACTTTTCTATGGTTCATAAACTGTATTACTAGCCATAGATTCATCAAAATAAGCAAACAACACACGAAAAACAGAATCTGTCAAAAACAGAACAGTCTGTAGTAATCTGTAGGTTTCGAATACTTATGTAACCCCAAAAATTCTGAAATAAATTTCTGGAAGTGAGGAATTTATCTATTAATCATCTTCAAAAAGAATTAACTAAATAGAAATTTCCAGTAAAAAATGGCAGCAATTCTCGTGAGCGCTAAGGTTTCTGTTTTTTACAGCAAGATCAAAAAGACTTCCCCCAAGTCTTCCCAACGGTTCTACTTGGCACAAACACTAATTAAACACAAAAAACACAACCAAAACAGAGGCTAGATAAATTATTTATTACTAAACAGGAACAAAAAGCAAGGAAAAAAATAAAATTGGGTTGCCTCCCAACAAGCGCTATAGTTTAACGCCCCTAGCTAGGCATGATGATTTCATTGGTGCTCACATAAAGGATAAGAATTGAAACATAAAGAGAGCATCATGAAGAATATGACTAGCATATTTAAGTCTAACCCACTTTCTATGCATATGGATTTTGTGAGCAAACAACTTGTGGGAACAAGAATCAACTTGCATAGGAAGGTAAAACAAGCATAACTTCAAAACTTTAAGCACATAGAGAGGAAACTTGATATTATTGCAACTCCTACAAGCATATATTCCTCCCTCATAATAAATTTCGGTATAATCATGAATAAATTCAACAATATAACCATCACATAAGGCATTCTTTTCATTATCTATAAGCATAGAAAATTTACTACTCTCCACATAGGCAAAAAAATTCTTATTCAGAATAGTGGGAGTATCATAAGAAACTCGAATACTACAAATTGTTTCCACATTAAAAAGTAATGTTCAGAACAAGGGTAATCATAATCATGACAAGTTTTATGAATATAATCATCACTACTTTTTATAGCATAAGTATCATCACAATAATCATCATAAGTAGCAACTTTGTTCTCATCATAATCAATTGAAACCTCTTCCAAAATAGTGGAATCATTACTAAATAAAGTCATGACCTCTCCAAATCCACTTTCATAATTGTCACAATAAGATTCAACACCCTCCAAAATAGTGGGACCGTTACTTCCTAAAGTTGACACTCTTCCAAACCCACTTTCATCAATATAAGCATCATAAATAGGAGGCATGCTATCATCATAGTAAATTTGCATATCAAAACTTGGGAGGTTAAACATATCATCTTCATAAAACATAGCATCCCCAAGCTTGGGACAAACATTAATTTCACCAAATACATTCTCAAACAAGTCATTCTCATCAAACATAGCATCCCCAAGCTTGGGCCTTTTCATATCATAAGCATAATCACTCTCATCATTAATAGTATGGATAGCACCAATAGTATAACAATTATCATCATCACAATGAGTAATAGGAGCAACATCATTTTGGAGGGGTACATTTTACCTTTGCTTCTTCGTCTTTTCTTTTCCTTCTACACATCATGTGTGGGTTTAATCTTCTTTTTGGAGCTCCTTATTAATGAGATTGGTTGAATAGGAGGCTCCTCCTCGTTACCTGATTCATCGTAAGAAATAATAGGAGAATATTGGGAAGTCTCTTCCCTTTCATTAGTATTCTCTTCATCTTCTATTTGTTTTCTTGTCTTTATGTAATTGGCGATATAAGGATTTTCAATGCAATTCACCGCACAATACATTAAAATTTCTTCTAGATCAAAATCAAGAAATCTATGAAGATTAAATTTTGGAATACCCTCAGTTATACATTTCATTTCTTCATACCCAAAAAGAAGACTAAGCTCTTTATGATGCTCAAGGGTAATCAAGTTATCACAATTTTTGGACACGATTTTATCATGAAACAAATAGCATTGGAGCTTTAAATGATCATGTTCATTGCAAAGTTCACAAGGACGATGATAAATATTGAATCTTTCAGCACAATCATCTAGCCTTTCTTGCAACCATTTAGTTTCCAAATACATATGCCTCTTGCAAAATCTATCTTCCCTATTTGGTGTGTACCTGCAAACTCTATGCACTCCACAAAAATTGACATGCTTATATGAGATATTTTCATCATGACTAGTGCAATCATCATTAGTACTATGGATATTCAAAGAGTTCATACTAACAACATTGCAATCATGCTCATCATTCAAAGATTTAGTGCCAAACATTTTAATGCATTCTTCTTCTAGCATTTTGGCACAATTATCGGAATCCTTATTTTCATGAAAGATATTAAAAAGATGAAGCATATGAGGTACCCTAAATTCCTTTTTTTAGTTATCTTTTATAGAATAAACTAGTGATAAAACAAGACACAAAAAGATTTGATTGCAAGATCTGAAGAAATACCTTCAAGCGCTAACCTCCTCGGCAACGGCGCTAGAAAAGAGCTTGATGTCTACTACACAACCTTCTTCTTGTAGACTTTGTTGGGCCTCCAAGTGCAGAGGTTTGTAGGACAGTAGCAAATTTCCCTCAAGTGGATGACCTAAGGTTTATCCATCCGTGGGAGGCGTAGGATGAAGATGGTCTCTCTCAAACAACCCTGCAGCCAAATAACAAACAGTCTCTTGTGTCCCCAACACACCCAATACAATGGTAAATTGTATAGGTGCACTAGTTCGGCGAAGAGATGGTGATACAAGTGCAATATGGATTGTAGATAATGGTTTTTGTAATCTGAAAATATAAAAAACAACAATGTAACTAATGATAAAAGTGAGCACAAACGGTATTGCAATGTGTTGAAACAAGGCCTAGGGTTCATACTTTCACTAGTGCAAGTTCTCTCAACAATAATAACATAATTGGATCATATAACTATCCCTCAACATGCAACAAAGAGTCACTCCAAAGTCACTAATAGCGGAGAACAAACAAAGAGATTATTGTAGGGTACGAAACCACCTCAAAGTTATTCTTTCCGATCGATCTATCATAGAGTTCATACTAGAATAACACCTTAAGACACAAATCAACCAAAACCCTAATGTCACCTAGATACTCTAATGTCACCTCAAGTATCCGTCGGTATGATTATACGATATGCATTACACAATCTCAGATTCATCTATTCAACCAAAAGAACTTCAAAGAGTGCCCCAAAGTTTCTACCGGAGAGTCAAGACGAAAACGTGTGCCAACCCCTATGCATAAGTTCACGAGGTCACAGAACTCACAAGTTGATCACCAAAACATACATCAAGTGGACCACATGATATCCCATTGTCACCACAGATAAGCACGTGCAAGACATACATCAAGTGTTCTCAAATCATTAAAGACTCAATCTGATAAGATAATTTCAAATGAAAAACTCAATCCATTACAAGAGAGTTGAGGGGGAGAAACATCATAAGATCCAACTATAATAGCAAAGCTCGCGATACATCAAGATCGTACCACCTCAAGAACATGAGAGAGAGAGAGAGATCAAACACATAGCTACTGGTACATACCCTCGGCCCCGAGGGTGAACTACTCCCTCCTCGTCATGGAGAGCACCGGGATGATGAAGATGGCCACCGGAGAGGGATTTCCCCCTCCGGCATCGTGCCGAAACGGGTCTAGATTGGTTTCGGTGGCTACGGAGGCTTCTGGCTGTGGAACTCCCGATCTAGGTTATTTTCTGCAGGTTTCTATATTTATAGGAATTTTTGGCGTCGGTCTCACGTCAAGAAGGTTCTCGAGTCGTCCAAGAGGCAGGCCCACGTGCCTGGGGGGGGGGGGGCGGGGGCGCCCCCACCCTCGTGGACGCCCCGGGACTCTTCTGGCCCAACTCTTTTACTCCGGGGTCTTCTTTTGGTCCATAAAAAATTGTCAAAAGTTGATACGTCAATTGGACTCCGTTTGATATTCCTTTTTTGTAAAACTCAAAAACAAGGAAAATACGGAAACTGGCACTAGGCTCTAGGTTAATAGGTTAGTCCCAAAAATCATATAAAATAGCATATAAATGCATATAAAACATCCAAGGTTGATAATATAATAGCATGGAACAATCAAAAATTATAGATACGTTGGAGACGTATCACTTGTGACGCCGGGGCATCGCCAAGATTAGGCTCTTCTTACTCCTTATTCCTTCATCCATCGTAAGATAACCCAAAACTTGACAACTTCAATCACACAAACTCAACAAAAGCCTTCGTGAGATCCATTAGTATAAGAAAACAAATCACTACTATAAGTGTCGTAGTAAACCAATTCATATTTTATTATTGCATTATATCTATTGTATTCCAACTTTTATATGGCAAAATCTCATCAAAGAAAACCATAGAGTCTTCAAAACAAGCACACAACGCAAAGAAAATAGAATCTGTCAAAAACAGAACAGTCTGTAGAAATCTGGATATTTCAAATACTTCTGTAATTCCAAAAATTCTGAAAAATTAGGACGGCCTGGGAAATTTATATATTAATCTAATGCAAAAGGAATTGGTATTTTATCTCACTCTTGTTAAAAATGTAAATTATTTCCGCGAGCGCAAAAGTTTCTGTTTTTTCAGCAAGATCAAACAACTATCACCCAAGAAGATCCTAAAGGATTTACTTGGCAGAAACACAAACTAAAACACAAAAAACACAATCATAACAGTAGAATAATTGTGCTAACACTCAAGAACAGAAAGCAAAAAGCAAAAATAAATTTTATTCATTGGGCTGCCTCCCAACGAGCGCTATAGTTTTACGCCCTTAGCTAGGTATAAAGAAATGATCTAAGTTTTGTCATCTTTGGTTCTAGATCCATAAGATTACCTCATGATTGATTCATATGGTGGCGTAATTCTTGCTCCAGGGAAGTGTTCGATGCCCCTTCTCAAAGGAAAATGGAACTTAATATTGCCCTCTTTCATATCAATCACGGCACTGATAGTGCGTAAAAACGGTCTACCAAGAATAATTGGACAAGATGGATTGCAATCAATATCAAGAACAATAAAATCTATGGGCATATAATTCATATTTTCAAGAATAATAACATCATTAATTCTTCCCATAGGATTTTTAATAGTGGAATCCGCCAAGTGCAAAAATAAAGAACATTCTTCAATATCGCTAAGACCAGGCACATCACATAAAGATTTCGGAATCGTAGAAACACTAACACCCAAGTCACACAAAGCAAAACACTCATAATTTTTAGTCTTGACTTTGATAGTAGGTTCAAATTCATCATGCAATTTTCTAGGAATTTAAACTTCTAATTCCAATTTTCTTCTAAAGCTTTCATCATAGCATCAACAATATGTTTAGTAAAAGCTTTATTTTGTTCATTAGCATGGGGTGAATTTATCATGGATCGCAACAAAGAAATACAATCATTTAAATAGCAACTATCATAAATAAAGTCTTTGTAATCCAAAAGAGTGGGCACGTCACTAGTTAAAGTTTTGACCTCTTCAAACCCACTTTTATCAATTTTCTCAACAAGATTTTCACCCTCCGAAATATTGGGACACCTTATAACTAAAGTTGACTCTTCTCCAGTCCCTTTTTCATCAATATTTACTTTACTAAAAAAGGAATCAATAGAAGAAACACCAATCATTCTAAGATCGTCATCACTTTTACGAGAGTAATCACTAGAAAATGCTTTTTCTAAAAATTCTCTTTTAGCTCTAAGCATATCGGTTCTTTTCTTACTATCATCCATAGAAACATAAATATATTTAATTGATTCCTCAACCTTAGGCACACAAATTTTCATCTTGAGGTTTTCCACATAATGAGAAATTCTATCAACACTTCTAGACAAATCATCAATCTTATTCAACTTTTCTTCTATGGTAGTGTTGAAAGATTTTTGTGTGTTGATAAATTATTTAATATTATTCTCAAGATCATAGGTGTTCCTATTATTATTATAATAAGGATTTCCATAGGAATTACCATAATTATTAGAGGAATTACTAGGAAAAGGCCTAGGATTAAAATTACCTCTATAAGAATTGTTATTGAAATTGTTTCACGAGATAAAATTCACATCTATGGTATCACTATTTTCTTCAATCCAAGTCGAAAATGGCATATCATTGAAATCAATAGGAGCACTTTTACTAGCAACCAATTTCATAAGAGCATCAATTTTTTCACTCAAAGAAGAAATATCTTCAACTGAATTAACTTTTTTACTAGTAGGAGCTCTTTCGGTATGCCATTGTGAATAATTTTCCATAATATTATCAAGAAATTTGGTGGCTTCACCAAAAGTAATTTCCATAAAAGTACCACCCGCGGCGAAATCTAAATGATTACGAGAAACAAAATTCAACCCCACATAAATTTTTTGTATGATCATCCAAAGATCTAACCCATGAGTTGGGCAATCCCTTAGCATCATTTTCATCCTTAACCAAGATTGTGCAACATGCTCATGTTCAAGTTTCTTGAAATTCATGATCTTGGTTCTAAGGGAAATAATTTTTGCAGGCGGAAAATACTTAGTGATAAAAGCATCTTTGCACTTATTCCAAGAATCGATACTATTGCGAGGCAAATAAGAAAACCAATTTTTTGCAGAATCACGCAAAGAAAACGGAAATAATTTCATCTTCACAATATCATTGTCCACATCATTTTTCTTTTGCATATCGCATAATTCCATGAAGGTATTAAGATGGGACACGACATCCTCATTAGGAGTACCAGAAAATTGATCTTTCACAACAAGATTCAGAAAAGCAGTATTAATATCACAAGACTCCACACTAGTGGCGGGAGGAGCAGGTGGAGTGCCAATAAAATCATTGTTGTTGGTATTTGAGAAATCACACAACTTGGTGTTCTCTTGAGCCATGATGACTACACAACAAGATTGTAGCGACCCAACCTCAGACGGTCAAGCCTCTGTGTATCTGTGCCATCCCTAGATCGGTATGCTGGCACACACAGTACATCAATGTATATATCAAAGTGCAATCACATGTATAAATAACGTAAAACTGATATATACCTCATAAGTCTCAGCGGAAACAAACAATCGGATGTGGAGTCCCATCAACTCCATCGGCAGGTTGAGTGTAGACCGTAACCCTATGACGTAACTCTTACTCGTCGGAAAAAACATATCTGCAACATGAGACATTGCAGCCGTGTAGGTCAGTACATTGAATGTACCGGCAAGATCACTGTAAGAAAAACAGATGATAAACTATACTATATCCAATATGGCTCTGTGGCTCTGTATCTGAGCTTTGTTTGCATAAAAGCTGGTTTTATTTTCCCTACATCAAAGGAATTATCCGGGGTCTGTACTACGGAGTTTTCTATCATGACATGGTTCCGCCAACCGATGTCTCATAGCCCAAATCATCATAAGTTGCCCACAATTAATTTATCAGTTCGGTGTTGAGAGTTCCGAGATAGATCCAAGTCCAGAGGCTCAAATTGTCCGTAACCGGGGACACGGCTAATCGATTAGGTTTTAACCCTCTGCAGAGGTTTGTACACTTTACCCGCAAGATTCGATCCCTCTCTTTACATTCTCGCACTTCAGGGTGTTTGAGAATAAGATGACCGAAACATGGTCTTCCGAAGAGCTCCTCTGACCACTGTCCGATGCTCATCCAATCCTACCGTAGTTCTACATCTGGTAGCACCGTCCCAGCCAGAGTCACCACTAAGGTCAACCAAGCCAGAGACCATAGTGACTTGCGGTTGCACAGGTAAGCTTCCGGGCATGAAGTATTCTTCCGTCTCTTTGAGTCTAGGTGAAGCTTCCCGGAAGATGTCATGGCGCTTCTCCATGCATCCCGGCCAACCACTGGTTTCTCCAGGGTGCCCGTCAACCGTCCTTCACCCAGTAGTGTGTATTGAATTCTTGTCTCGAGTCTCGAAATCTTGAGGAGTCTAGAAGATGCAGTCCTTGCCGGTGTCATCATGACGTTGTCTCCATTGACGTAGAGTCCTCCTTCTTCACACCACTCTCATGCACTCATACCAAACCCCGTCTACTATAGCGTAGCATTAAAACTATATAACGTCTCGGGCTTGATAACAGGGAGATGGGTTCCTACCTCATGCATTCTACTCAACTACAAGAAATCAATATCACTACTGGCGGGATTATTGAAAAGGTGCTACTACATGCAAATAAAACATAGGTATGAAAAACATGGTCAAAGTGAACTTGCCTGGTATTACTTGATGAAGATAATATCGCTCTTGCAAAACTTGATAGCACTATACACAACTCTTCGATGAAAATCTATATTGTAAAACATAGTATTCGCATAAGCAAACATACTAGCAAGCAATTTCTAACACTCACAAACAAAATCAAAAAATAAAAATGCAATTCACAAAGAACACAAAATAATAAACCAATGAAAACTACACAAGAAAATTACTAAAGAAAAATTCTAAGACACAACCCAAAATAGCTTTGTCCTAAGTAAAATTTATCAACAAAGAAAATACTGAAAATAAACAGAAAAGAAAATATAAAACAACTAATTTTAACAGAAAGTATTTTTCATAAACTTCTAATAGCAAAAAGAAACAAATAAAAAGCTTTTATGAAACACTAACTATGACCTAAACAAGTTTTCATACAAAACTAAGTAAAATAAGTTTTAAAAATAAAAACAAAATTTTCTTTTGTTGACTAACAGAAACAAAACTAAAATTTTCAAGAGTGACAAAAAGAAATAATGTAAAACTAATAAAAACAATAAAGAAAAGACTAAAACAAAACTATAACTAAAACAAAACTATTTTGCTAAAAAAATTAATTTAAAATAAACTAAAAATAAATCACAATATTACTCTAGATAGACAAATCAATAACAAAACGGTAGCAAAAAGAATCAATCAAAAATATTTTATAAAACTCAAGATACGGCCAAATTAGTGATTTGAACAAATTTCATCAAACTCAAAATTGAAACTACTCAAACTTTATATCTAAGGACACAAACAAAAACTTCAAGAAATTTTGAATCTAATGCAAAAAGAATCACTCAATTTGGATAAAGACACTAAAAGATATAAGCAATCTAAAATTGAAACTATTTCTGTTTTTTAAACAGAAACGAAAATAAACTAAAAAAAACTGGCAGGTACTACGCGTCGGGCTGCTATTGGGCCTAAGCAGTGGGCAATCCAACGCTAAACCACGCTCGGGCGATATATAACTATACCGTTAACGCACGTACAAATAAAGGAAAACCAGTGAACCGGTTTAGATATAAACCGAAACTAACCGTAAATAAACCGCACTAAAATCCGATCTAATAAAATAAAACCTAACCATACAGAGATCTAATCTAAGCCATTGAAAAAGGATAGGAGGGAGGATAAGCTCACTGCGGCGGCGATGAACTCCGGCTTCGGTGGTCGACGGGGACGGTGCTCCGGTCATCGGTGAGCTCGGTGAACTCGTCGGGAGGATGCAGCGGACGAAGGCGATCACGGTTGTGGCCTCGGTGGAGCTCGGGGACGTCAGAGGAGGACGACGGCGAACTCGGGGCGGCGGTGACGTTCGGGTGGTCGGCGGTGGTGGTGTTCCAAGGGCGCAGGAGCTCGGGCGAGTCCTCGGGGAGGTGCGGTGGACGGGGTCGAGGCAATTGGTGGCGGTGGTGGGGCTCGGGGAAGACGGAGGGAGTGGCTAGGAAGACAATGGCGTAGTGGCGGAGGCGGAGCTCCGGTGAGCAATAGGCGGCGAGGGAGAGAGGTTCGGGGCGTCTTTAGGGGCGGAACGGAGAGGAGAGGGGTATTTATAGAGGGGAGGGTGCTTGGAGGAGAGGGAAGCTCTCGAAGGAAAGGGGAGCAGCGACGGATCCGGTCACCGGCGAGAAGGAAAGGGGTGCAGGGAGGAGGAAGGTGATCGCGCGAGACGCGCGAGCGGTCGGTGGGTCCCACCCGCAGAGAGAGGAGGGGAAAGGAAAGAGAGATTGGGCGGGCGAATCCTACGGGATTCGGTCGCGGTTGCGCGCGGCTGGGCCGGCCCGTCTGGTGGGCCGCGGAAGAGAGAGAGGTAGCTGGGCCTGGGGTCTTCAGTCGTTTAAAAAAAGGTTTTTCCTATTCTTTTTAAACACAGAACAAAAACAAAGAAATAAACAAACTAAATAATAAATGTATATAGGTATCAAAATGACCGCAAAAATATATCCTACAACATGAACATTTTTACAAAGTGAAATAAAATACACAAAATTTCTAATAAATAAAAAAAGTACTTCTGATGCAATTAAAATTCAAAATAAAACTACTTTAAAATACCAAAATTATTTCAAACTTAATTTTCTCCATTTTTCTAATGCAGGGAATCATTTTACCCTATTTTCTATATATTTTAATTTTGGAGAAAATAATTTGAAATAAAACCAAATAACTCCAAATGGTTTTGAATTTTTTTTAAAAAAATCAAACCATCTTCAAACCTTTCTTCATACTTCCAACTCATATTTCATATGTTTTGAAGAAGTCATTTTATCTTCTCTCATGAAAATGATTGAGTTGCATAAAGTTTATAAATTTGAAATACCTTCAAAATGAAATTCAAAAATCTTTTGAAACCCTTTTTTGTTTCTGGAAGAAGTCATGTTTTCTTCACTCTAGGGTTGTGGATGATGAAATAAATTTGAATTTCATTGAGATCAAATGCAAGGATGAAAGTTTGGGAAGTCATTTCATTCCCTCTCATTCAACTTTCAAAAAGTTTCCGATTTCACTCAATTTCACACAATCAATCACTCACAATCAAACAAATAATCAAAGTGATTTATTTAATATAACATTCCAAAATTTAGAATTTTGGGATGTTACAAAGATTGTACTCAAAAACAAATCCGGCAACAAAACGGCGAACGAAAAAGAGGGCGAATAAAATGGCAATTTTTTAAGAAGTGGGGGAGAGGAAAATGAGAGGCAAAAGGCAAATAATGTAAATTGCGAGGAGATGATATTTGTGATTAGGAACTTGGTATATGTCGAAGATCCTCCCCGGCAACGGCGCCAGAAATTCCTTTTGATAGCGGCTTGAAGCTACGTCGGTATTTCCCCAAAGAGGAAGGGATGATGCAGCACAACGACGGTAGGTATTTCCCTCAGATATGAAACCAAGGTTATCGAACCAGTAGAAGAACGAAGCAACACTACGTAAACAACACCTGCACACAAATAACAAATACTCACAACCCGACGTGTAAAAGGGATTGTCCCTCCCTTTCGAGTAACGGTGCCATAAATAGGCAAACAGACATGAGAGAGTTGTAAATATTGATAGATAAAATGCTAAATAAAATAAATTGCAGCAAGGTATTTTTCTGTTTTTGGTTTAATAGATCTGAAAATAAAAGGCAAATAAAATAGATCGCAAAGGAAAATAATATGAGAAAGAGACTCGGGGCTGTAGGTTTCACTAGTGGCTTCTCTCGAGAAAAATAGCAAACAGTGGGTAAACGAATTACTGTTGGGAAATTGCTATAACTTCAAATAATCATGACGATATCTAGGCAATGATCATTAGATAGGTATCACATCTAAGATTAGTAGACCGACTCCTTCCTGCATCTACTACTATTACTCCACACATCGACCACTATCCAGCATGCATCTAGTGTATTAAGTTCATGGAGAAACAAAGTAATGCAATAAGATCGATGACATGATGTAGACAAGATATATTTATGTAGAAATAGACCCCATCGTTTTATCCTTAGTAGCAACGATACATGCGTGGCAGTTCCCTTCTGTCACTGGGATCAAGCAACGTAAGATCGAACCCACTACAAAGCATCGCTTCCCATTGCAAGATAAATAGATCAAGTTGGCCAAACAAAACTCAAATATCGAAGAAGAAATATGAGGCTATAAGCAATCATGCATATAAGAGATCAAAGAAACTCAAATAACTTTCATGGATAAAAAGAGATAGATCTGATCATAAACTCAAAGTTCATCGGATCCCAACAAACACACCGCAAAAGAGTTACATCATATGGATCTCCAAGATACCATTGTATTGATAATCAAACGAGAGAGAGGAAGCCATCTAGCTACTAACTACGGACCCGAGGGTCTAAAAAGAACTACTCACGCATCATCGGAGAGGCACCAATGGAAGTGGTGAACCCCTCCGTGATGGTGTCTAGATTGGATCCGGTGGTTCTGGACTCTACGGCGACCGGAATTGATTTTCGTCGACTCCCCTAGGGTTTCTGGAATATTGTTGTATTTATAGAGCAAAGAGGCGGTCCGAGGGGCACCCGAGTTGGGCACAACCCACCAGGGCGCGCCTGGGCCCCCAAGCGCATCATGATGGGTTGTGCTCCCCTCGGAGAATCCCCCAGGCGCTTCTCCGGCCCATTGGGTGTCTTCTAGTCCCAAAAAAATCCACACAAAGTTTCGGTGCGTTTGGACTCCGTTTGGTATTGATTATCTGCGATGTAAAAACATGCAAAAACAACAACCGGCACTTGGCACTATGTCAATAGGTTAGTACAAAAAAATGATATAAAATGATTATAAAACATCCAAGATTGATAATATAAGAACATGGAACAAGCAAAAATTATAGATACGTTGGAGATGTATCAGTATGAACCACGGAAAAGTTGGAATACAATAGATATTACACCAATATAAATGAACAATGAGTTCACAATAGTACGAAAAGTGGTGATTTATTTTCTTATACTAATGGAGCTCATGAGATTTTCTGTTGAGTTTTGTGTTGTGAAGTTTTCAAGTCTTGGGTAAGGATTTTATGGACTATGGAATAAGGAGTGGCAAGAGCCTAAGCTTGGGGATTCCCAAGGCACCCCAAGGTAATATTCAAGGACAACCAAGAGCCTAAGCTTGGGGATGCCCCGGAAGGCATCCCTTCTTTCGTCTTCGTGTATCGGTAACTTTACTTGAGGCTATATTTTTATACACCACATGATATGTGTTTTTCTTGGAGCATCTTGTATGATTTGAGTCTTGGCTTTTTAGTTTGCCACAATCATCGTTGCTATACACACCTTTTGGGAGAGACACGCATGAATGGTGATTTATTAGAATACTCTATGTGCTTCACTTATATCTTTTGAGCTAGGCAATTTTCCTCTAGTGCTTCACTTATATCTTTTTAGAGAATGGTATGGTTTTATTTTATAGAAATTGATGAACTCTCATGCTTCACTTATATTATTTTGAAAGTATTTAAACAGCATGGTAATTTGCTTTGGTTATAAATTTAGTCCTAATATCATAGGCATCCAAGAGGGATATAATAAAAACTTTCATATAAAGTGAATTGAATACTATGAGAAGTTTGATTCCTTATGACGGTTTTGAGATATGAAGATGGTGATATTAGAGTTATGCTAGTAAGTGATTGTGAATTTGAGAAATCCTTGTGTTAAAGTTTGTGATTCCCGTAGCATGCACGTATGGTGAACCGTTATGTGATGAAGTGGGAGCATGATTTATTTATGGATTGTCTTCCTTATTTGTGGTGGTCGAGGACGAGCGATGGTCTTTTCCTACCAATCTATCCCCCTAGGAGCATGCATGTAGTACTTCATTTTGATAAATAATAGATTTTTGCAATAAGTATGTGAGTTCTTTATGGCTAATGTTGACTCCATGGATTATATGCACTATCACCCTTCCACCATTGCTAGCCTGTCTAGTACCGCAAAACATTCACCGGTACCATAAACCCACCATATACCTTCCTCAAAACAGCCACCATACCTACCCATTATGGCATTTCCATAGCCATTCCGAGATATATTGCCATGCAACTTTCCACCATTCCGTTTATTATGACACACATCATCATTGTCATATTGCTTTGCATGATCATGTAGTTGACATCGTATTTGTGGCAAAGCCACCGTTCATAATTCTTTCATACATGTCACTCTTGATTCATTGCACATCCCGGTACACCTTGATGAACCACAAATATAGGGGATCTATGATCGTCCGTTCGATAAGTAAGAGTGTCGAACCCAATGGGGAGCAGAAGGAAATGACAAGTGTTGTTCAGCAAGGTATGCTCTGCAAGCACTGAAATTATCGGTAACAGATGGTTTTGTGATAAGATAAATCGTAACGGGTAACAAGTAAATAAAGTAACTAAGGTGTAGCAAGGTGGCCCAATCCTTTTATAACAAAGGACAAGCCTGGACAAACTCTTATATAAAGCAAAGCGCTACCGAGGACACATCGGAAATATTGTCAAGTTAGTTTTCATCATGCTCATATGATTCACGTTCGTTACTTTGATAATTTGACATGTGGGTAGACTGGTGCTTCGGTGTTGCCCTTCCTTGGACAATAATCCCACTTATAATTAACCACTCTCGCAACCATAGCATGAAACATATGGATCCAAATCAGCCCCTTACGAAGCAACGCATAAACTTGGGTTTAAGCTTCTGTCACTCTAGCAACCCATCATCTACTTAGTACTTCCCAATTCCTTCCCCTAGGCCCTGAAGTCTACCATGCAACTTTATTCTTGTAAAATCGTGTTGGGCCTCCATGCGTAGAGTTTTGTAGGACAGTAGCAATTTTCCCTTAAGTGGGTGATCTAAGGTTTATCAATCCGTGGGAGGTGTAGGATGAAGATGGTCTCTCTCAAACAACCCTGTAACCAAATACAAGAAATCTCTTGTGTCCCCAACACCCCCAATACAATGGCAAATTGCATAGATGGACTAGTTCGGCAAAGAGATGGTGATAGAAGTGTAATATTGATAGTAGAAATATATTTTTATAATCTGGATAAATAAAGATAGCAAGGTAGCAAATAGTAAACAGGCACAAAAACGGTATTGCAATGCTTGAAAATGAGGCCTAGGGTCCGTACTTTCGCTAGTGCAATCTCTCAACAATGCTAATATAATTGGATCATGTAACCACCCCTCAAAGTGCGATGAAGAATCACTCCAAAGTTCCTATCTAGCGGAGAACATAAGAATCACTCCAAAGCTATTCTTTCCGTTTGATCTATTCAATAGTTCGTACTAAAATAACACAAAGCTATTTTTTCCATTCGATCTATCCTAGAGTTCATACTAAAATAACACGAAAGAAAATTCATATTCATGATACTCAATCCAACACAAAGAACTTCAAAGAGTGCCCCAAGATTTCTACCGGAGAAACAAACACAAGAACGTGCATCAACCCCTATGCATAGATTACCCCAATGTCACCTCGAGAATCCGCGAGTTGAGTGCCAAAACATATATCAAGTTAATCAGTACGATTCCCCATTATCACCATGAGTATTCAATTGCAAGACATATATCAAGTGTTCTCAAATCCATAAAAGCATTCAATCCAACAACAATGAAATCTCAAAGGGAAAAACTCAATTCATCACAACAAGATAGAGATGGGAAAACACCGTATGATCCGACTATATTAACAAAGCCCGTGATACATCAAGATCGTGACATCTCAAGAACACGAGAGAGAGAGATTAAGCACATAGTAAATGGTACAAACCCTCAGCCCTGAGGGTGGACTACTCCCTCCTCATCGTGGTGGCCGCCGGGATGATGAAGATGGCCACCGGATATGATTCTCCCCTCCGGTAGGGTGCCGGAACGGGGTCTAGATTGGTTTTCGGTGGCTATAGAGCCTTGTGGCGGCGGAACTTCTAATCTAGGTTAACCCCTGATGGTTTATCTATTTATAGGATTTTTTGGTGTTGGTTTCATGCTAAGATGGGCCTCGAGGTGAGCCAACCCACCGGGGCAAGCCAGGCCCACCAGGTGCGCCCTGGTGGGTTGTGCCCTCCTTGTGGCTCTTCTGCCCCCCCAAGAAGCTTCGGGGGTCTCTTTTGTTCCAAAAAAATCGTCAAAAAGTTTGAGCTCATTTGGAGAACTTTAATTTCTGCACAAAAAACAACACCATGGTAGTTCTGCTGAAAACAGTGTCAGTCCGGGTTAGTTCCATGCAAATCATACCAAAACCATATAAAATTGTTGTAAACCTGGCATGCATACTTCATAAATTATAGATACGTTGGAGACATATCAGCATCCCCAAGTTTAATTCCTACTCGTCCTCGAGTAGGTAAATGCTAAAAGAAATAATTTATGGAGTGTGAATGCTAGCATAGTGCACAAGTTTGATCAATGATAATTTCATTCACTTTTCCTAGCATCATAACAACAACTATTTCTTGTAAAACTTATCATGATAAAGTAGCAATTCAAAATGGAATATTTGTTGTGGAAAGCTACCTATCATATTCATCACATATTGTTTTCTTTTGAGCATGGACATTTGGACTTTTATATGGTTCAAGGAAATAGTCTAGTTTTGACATGAGGACTTTAATACTCAAGCATACCAACAAGCAACCATGTCTTTCAAAATATCAATGCTAAAATAAGTTATCCCTAGCCCATCATGCTCAATCATTGATCCATTCATGAAAGACATTCGCATATTAACTACACCCAATGCTCAAGTCCAATCATAGTGCCCCCTAGTTGGTGCTTTATAAGAGAAGATGGAGACTCAAATTAAAAATAAAAATTGCATAAAGTAAAAGAAAGGCGCTTCATGGAGGGAAGTAGGGATTTGTAGAGGTTCTAGAGCTCAAAGCGAAAATTGAGAGATAAAAACATTTTGAGAGGCATACTTTTCCCACCAACGAAAACGTTCCATGCCAGATATATCATAGGCGGTTCCCAAACAGAAAATAAAGTTTATTCCTTTTTACACCATACTTTCACTTTCCATGGCTAACCGTATCCACAGGTGCCCTCCATACCAACACTTTCCAAGGAATTTATTATTTGAAAACATAAAGTAAATTTGTTTTTCATTTCGGGACTGGGCATCTCTAATACCTTTGCCTTACTCTCGTGCAATGACAAGTGAATAAACACTCATCCTGAGAATAGCACATCTAGCATGGAAAATATTGGCCACCCCTCTCCGCCTTGCAAGCAGTATGAGCACACAAAAGAGAAATTTATTTTGAAAATTAGAGATGGCACATACAAATTTTCTTAGAACAACAAAAGAATACCGCATATAGGTAGGTATAGCGGACTCATGTAGCAAAATTGGCGTGAAGGATTTTGGATGCACAAGTAGTGATCATACTTAGTGCAAAATGAAGGCTAGCAAAAGATTGAGAAGCGACCAACCAAGAAACGAATAATCTCATAAGTGAGCATTGAGCATAATTAACACTGAATAATGCACCACAAGCAGGATGTAATTTCATTGCACAACTATTTACTTTCGTGCTTGCATAGGGAATCACAAACCTTAACACAAATAATTCTTACTAAAGCATAATTACTCATCAACATGACTCACATATGACATCATCATACCTCAAAACTATTACGAGGAATCAAGTTTATTTTGTCCAATGATCTTCATGATTTTTTTATTATATCCTTTTTGGATATCTATCACTTTGGAACTAATTTTCATGTATTGCTTTTGATAAGCTCAAATAAATATAAGTGAAGATCATGAGCATAAGATTTCTTTCTCTCAAATTAATTTAAGTGAAGCAAAAGAGAATTTCTTCAAAAATACTAAAGCACACCATGCTCAAAAAGATATAAGTGAAGCACTAGAGCAAATGACAAGCTACTCCAAAAAAGATATAAGTGAAGATCAAGAGAATAGTTAAGTAAATAGGTAGCTCTTTGAGGACTCTCTCTTACTCAAAAACTTCCTGATCTAAGTATTTTATTAAAACAGCAAGCAAAAACAAAATAAAATGACCTTCTAAGAATATCTCACATCATGTGAAGAAGCAAAAACTTAGGCTCAACCGATACTAACCGATAATTGTTGAAGAAGAAAGGTGGGATGCCTACCGGGGAACCCCCAAGCTTAGATGCTTAAGACTTCTTGAAATATTATATTGGGATGCCTTGGGCATCCCCAAGCTTGAGCTTTTGTGTCTCCTTAATTCTTCTCATATCATGGTTTTCCTAAATCTCAAAAGCTTCATCCAGACAAAACTCAACAAGAACTCGTGAGATAAGTTAGTATAAACCAATGCAAAAACCTTATCATTCTCTATTGTAGAAAATCACTAAAATTATTATTCAACATTGCACACTAAATTCCTCTTCATATTTAATACTCATATCCTCAAATAGAATCATTAAACAAGCAAACATATGCAAACATAACAGCAATCTGCCAAAACAGTACACTCTGTAAAGAATGCAAGAGTATCAATACTTCTTGAACTCCAAAGATTATGAAAATTTACCACACTGTAGAAAATTTATCAGAGCTTATTTTTCAAAAAGTTTCAACATTTTATCACTTTCTTACTTTTCTAGGGAATTTTTTCAACAGCGGTAAACTTTGTCTTTTCAAACAGCAACATGTAGACTTGTAAAATAAGCATAGTAAAGGCTATCAATCCCACTTTTATTGAAATAAAAGATGCAAAAATTTATTCTAAATAACATAAAGAAAATACTAACAAAATAAATTGATGCTCCAAGTAAAAAACTTATCATGTGACGAATGAAAACATAGCTCCAAGTGAGGTTACTGATAATGTTGGAGACAAAAGAGGGGATGCCTTCCGAGGCATCCCCAAGCTTAGTTGCTTGGATCTTCCTTGAATATTACCTTAGGGTGCCTTGGGCATCCCCAATTTTGGGTATTTTCATTCCTTATTCTCCTCATATCGACATCTCACCCAAAACTTGAAAACTTCAATCACAAAAAACTTAACGAAACTTCGTGAGATAGGTTAATATGACAAAGAGCAAACTGTTTCACTTTGGTCCTATCAAAGACAAGATCCATAATTGTTTCCACACAATTCCTACTATAGCATATCATAACCACAATTTATATTGAGCTATATAATCCATAGAAATTAGAAAACAAGCAAACTATGCATTGAAAACAGAATTTGTAAAAACAGAACAACCTGTAATAATCTGTACTCCACCATACTTCTGCTACTCCAAAAATTCTGAAAAATTAGGAAAACCTGGGTAATTTGTGTATTAATCTTGTTCAAAAGAATCAGCATTTTATCTCGCTTATGTTAAAAATGAGAATTGTTTTCCTGAGCACAAAAGTTTCTGTTTTTTAGCAAGATCAAATCAACTATCACCGTAAGCCATCCCAAAGGTCTTACTTGGCACTTTATTGAAATGAAAGCAATAAAACATGATTACTATAGTACCCTAATCATGTGAGCACAAAAAAACAGTAGGTAAAATTGTTGGGCTGTTTCCCAACAAGCGCTTTTCTTTAATGCCTTTTTAGCTAGGGATGATGATTTCAATGATGCTCATATAGAAGATAAGAATTGAAACATAATGGGAGCATCATGAAGCATATGACTTGCAAATTTAAGTCTAACCCACTTCCTATGCATAGGGATGTTGTGAGAAAATAGATTATGGGAGCAAGAATCAACTAGCATAGGAAGGCAAAACAAGTGACTTCATAACTTTCAACATAAAGAGAGGAAACTTGATATTATTGCAATTCCTACAAGCATTTGTTCCTCCCTCATAATAATTTTCAGTGGCATCATGAATGAATTCAACAATATAACCATCACATAAAGCATTCTTTTCATGATACATAAGCATACAAATTTTGTTACTCTCCACATAAGCAAATTTATTCTCATCAATAGTAGTGGGAGCAAACTCAACAAAGTAACTATCATGTGATTGAAAATTGAAATCATGATGACAAGTTTCATGATTATCATTATTCTTTATAGCATACATGTCATCACCATAATCATCATAAATAGCAATTTGTTGTCATAGTCAATTGCATCCTCTTCCAAAATAGTGAATTCATCACTAAATAAAGTCATGACCTCTCCAAATCCACTTTCATCATTATAATCATCATAAATAGGAGGCATGCAATCATTATAACAAATTTGCACATCAAATCTTGGGGGACTAAAAATATCATCTTCATCAAACATAGCATCCCCAAGCTTATGGCTTTGCATATCATTAGCATCATGGATATTTAAAGAATTCATACTAACAACATTGCAATCATGCTCATCATTTATACCAAACATTCTATTGAATTCTTCTTCTATCAATTGAGCACAATTTTCCGAACCATCATTTTCAAGAAAGATATTATAAAGATGATCAATAATACGATGCAACCTCAATTCCATTTTTTGTAATTTTCTTTTTATAAACCAAATTAGTGATAAAACAAGAAACTAAAAGATTTGATTGCAAGATCTAAAGATATACCTTCAAGCACTCACTTCCCTGGCAACGGTGCCAGAAAAGAGCTTCGTTGACAGGATGTTAGTGCCGCTTTCCTGACCTCCCCGGCAATGACGCTAGAAAAGAGCTTGATGTCTACGACGCAACTTTATTATTGTAGACTCATGATGGGCCTCCAAGCATAGAGTTTTGTAGGACAATAGCAGTTTTCCCTCAAATGGATGACCTAAGGTTTATCAATCTATGGGAGGTGTAGGATGAAGATGCATGGTCTCTCACAAACAACCCTGCAACCAAATACAAGAAATCTCTTGTGTCCCGAACACACCCAATACAATGGCAAATTGTATAGGTGAACTAGTTCGGCGAAGAGATGGTGATAAAAGTGTAATATTGATAGTAGAAATATATTTTTATAATCTGGATAAATAAAAACAGCAAGGTAGCAAATAGTAAATGGGCACAAAAATGGTGTTGCAATGCTTGAAAATGAGGCCTAGGGTCCGTACTTTCGCTAGTGCAATCTCTCAATAATGCTAATATAATTGGATCATATAACCACCCCTGAAAATGCGATGAAGAATCATTCCAAAGTTCCTATCTAGCGGAGAACATAAGAATAAATTGTTTGTAAGGTACGAAACCACCACAAAGCTATTCTTTCCGTTCGATCTATTCAGAGTTCGTACTAAAATAACACAAAGCTATTCTTTCCATTCGATCTATCCTAGAGTTCGTACTAAAATAACACCAAAGCAATTTCATATTCATAATACTCAATCCAACACAAAGAACTTCAAAGAGTGCCCCAAGATTTATACCAGAGAAACAAAGACAACAACGTGCATCAACCTTATGCATAGATTACCCCAATGTCACCTCGGGAATCCGTGAGTTGAGTGCCAAAACATATATCAAGTGAATCAATACGATACACCATTATCACCACAAGTATTCAATTGCAATACATATATCAAGTGTTCTCAAATCCATAAAAGTATTCAATCTGATAACAACAAAATCTCAAAGGGAAAAACCCAAATCATCACAACAAGATAGAGAGGGGAAAACACCATATAATCCGACTATATTAACAAAGCCCGCGATACATTAAGATCGTGACATCTCAAGAACATGAGAGAGAGAGATTAAACACATAGTTACTGGTACAAACCCTCATCCCTGAGGGTGAACTACTCCCTCCACATCATGGTGGCCGCCGGGATGATGAAGATGGCCACCGGAGATGATTCCCCCCTCTAGTAGGGTGCCAGAACAGGGTCTAGATTAGCTTTAGGTGGCTACAGATCCTTGTGGTGGCGAAACTTTTGATATAGGTTAACCCCTGATGGTTTCTCTATTTACAAGATTTTTTAGCGTTGGTTTCACGCTAAGATGGGCCTTGAGGTGAGCACAACCCACTGGGGCAAGCCAGGCCTAGGCGTGCCCTGGTGGGTTCTGCCCTCCTCGTGGCTCTTCTGGCCCTCCCAAGAAGCTTCGGGGGTCTCTTTTGTTCCAAAAAATCGTCAAAAAGTTTTAAATCATTTGGAGAACTTTCATTTCTGCACAGAAAAACAACACCATGGTAGTTCTGCTGAAAACAGCGTCAGTCCGGGTTAGTTCCATGCAAATCATACCAAAACCATGTAAAATTGATTTTTTGAAAATTGAACAGTAGGAAAGGATCCTAGTGCACATATATTAAAGAAAAACTCAAACAGTTACATGTACAATGTGTGGGGGGGGGGCATGTAAAATTGTTGTAAACATGTAATGCATACTTCATAGATTGTAGATACATTGGAGACGTATCAGGCCCAAATAATGGTGAAGTTTCATGTAGTTGACGTTCACTTAGCACCACTTGAGGAGAGACAACATACATCTCATCAAAATATCAAACGAATACCAAATTCAAATGATTGCTTATAACAAGACTTCTCCCATGTCCTCAGGAACAAACATAAAAACTCACAAAGCATATTTATGATCAAGATCAAAGGAGTATTAATTATCATTAAGGATCTAAAAATATAATTTTCCACCGTATAAACCAACTAGCATCAACTACAAGGAGTAATCAACACTACTAGCAACCCACAGATACCAATCTGAGGTTTTGGGACCAATATCGAATACAAGAGGAACTAGGGTTTGAAAGGAGATGGTGGTGGTGAAGATGTTGATGGAGATTGACCCCCTCTCAATGAGAGGATCGTTGGTGATGATGATGGCTTTGATTTCCCCTTCCCAGAGGGATGTTTCCCCGGCAGAACAGCTCCGCCGGAGCCCTAGTTTGGTTCTGCCTAGGTTCCGCCTCGAGACGGCGGCGCTTCGCCCCAAAAGTTTCATTTTGATTTTTTCCAGGTCAAAACACACCATATAGCCAAAGATGGGCATCGGAGGCCTGCCAGGGGGCACACAAGGACGGGGGGCACCCATGGGGTAGGGCATGCCCTCTGGTACTTTCTTCGCCCAATATTTTTTTTATTCCAAAAACAAGCTCTGTGAAGTTTCATGACTTTTGTAGTTGTGCAGAATAGGTCTCTAATATTTGCTCCTTTTCTAGTCCAGAATTCTAGTTGTCGACATTCTCCCTCTTCATGTAAACCTTATAAAATAAGAGAGAAAAGGCATAAGTATTGTGATATAATGCGTAATAACATCTCATAATGCAATTAATATTGATATAAAAGCATGATGCAAAATGGATGTATCAACTCACCCAAGCTTAGAACTCGCTTGTCCTCAAGCGAAAGCTGATATCGAAAAATATGTCCACAACTTTAGAGATAGAGGCGTCGATAAAATAAAATACGAACATGAGGGCATCATGATCATCTTATGACAACAACATATATTGTCATGTAATTTCTTATGCTAAAGTAACAATTCGTTCACAAAGTAAAGTATGAATTAGAAACTTAATTCATTAAAAACTAACAAACTATGATCTGAGTCATTGAAGCAATTGCAATTTATCATAACATGGTTTAAGGGATGTTTGGAAGCACAAATAGTATCTCTACTTGGTGCAAGTAATTTGGCTAGCATGAGAGGGAAAGGCAGGCTCAACATGTTGGATGATCCATGACAATATAATTTCTATTCGGATACAAGAAAACATAACCTATTATGTTGTCTTCCTTGTCCAACATCAACTTTTTAGCAAGTCATATTTTAATGAGTGCTCACAATTACAAAAGATTTCCAAGATACACTACAGGAATCAGGCACTTTGCCATCTGCCATGGCTGACGGCAAAGGCATGCCTGGCGGACGGCAAAGGCCTTTGCCGTCCGCTAGCAGACGGCAACAGGTTCGGTTGAATAGGCTATGGCGAAGGGCTCTTTGCCGTCTACTGGCGGAAGGCAAAGATGAAACGGTCTTTGCCGTGCGCCAGCAGACGGCAAAGAGCCTGGACGGCACATGTGGCAGGTTAGGCCCGTCAGGGGGTTAACGGTGCGCTTTTCTGCCTGCTGGCTGACGGCAAAGGTGCAATGGTCTTTGTCGTCCGCCAGCAGACGACAAAGTAACCAAATAGGCCAGTCAGTGCCCCCAGGTTGCACAGGTAGCTGCCATGTGGCAGCTTTGTCGTCTGCTAGCTGACGACAAAGAGCCTGTATAACCCCTGTTTTTTTTCTATTTTTTCTTAAATTAATTCAATTTCAACACGCAAATTTCACAGCAGACATATGACATATCCAACAAACAAGTTGCATCATACATACATAACCAACACATAGTTCCATCCATACATATTACAATAGTTTCACATTGTTCATCCAACACCTATCCATCCATCCATATAACAAGTTCCACATTGTTCATCGATACAAAAGAAAAGTAGAAAGGGAAAAGAAGTACTCCATCCATGCAAGCTTTCGTGAAGTAAATGAAATATGGAAAATGGGAAGCAAGAAAGTTAGAAGAAGAAGACTAGAAGAAGAATAAGAAAGAGAAAATGAAGAAGAAGAAGAAGAAAAAGAAGTAAGCATACTTAGGTAAAATGGAGCTAACCTAGCTAATTATGCCATTTTGGAGTGAACTAAGCATATTATGCCATTTTTGATATAAAGCAACTAATTAAGTATAGGTCATTATTGAGCTAACCTAGGTAACTAAGCATATTAGAGCTAACTTAGAGCTAACTTAGGTCATTTTGGAGAAGAAGAATAAGAATAAGAATAAGAAGACTAGAAGAAGAAGAAGAAGACTAGAAGAAGAAGAAGGTTTTTACCCTTTTCCTTTTCCTTCTCATTCTTCTTTCTTTTTCTTCTTTTTCTTCTTCTATTCTTTCTTTTTCTCCTCTTCCTTGTTTTTCTTCTTCTTTTTGCTTATTTGTGTCATTTTAGAGCTTACATACTAATTATGCCATTTTTAGCTAACTAAGCTAATTGTGTCAATTTGGAGGAAAATAAGGTAAGTATAGGTCATTTTTGTGCTAACATAAGTAATTATGCCATTTTTGAGCTAACGTTGGTAAAATGGATCATTTTGGAGGTAACCTAGGTAAACTTGGTCATTTTGGAGCTAACCTAGGTAAAATGGATCATATTGGAGCTAACCTAGGTAAAAGGGGTCATTTTGGAGCTAACATCAATAATTATGCCATTTTTGAGAGAAGTAAGCTAAGTATAGGTCTTTATTGAGCAAACCTAGGTAACTAAGCATATTAGATATAACTTAGCATATTAGAGCTAACTTAGGTCATTTCAGAGGAAACAAAGCTAAGTATATATCATTTTGGAGATCTGACATACCTGACATAGTTCACTCCTCCTTCTTCTCCTTCTCGTTCATCATCTTGATGCGCTTAGAGCAGCGAGGCAGTGTGATGTACTCTTCTACCACAATTGGCATGGTCATGTCGCCCGGCTGTGGGATCGCTGGCGCCAGCACCATCGCGAGGTCATTGTCAGGCACAACCACCATCGCGAGGCCATCTTCAGGCAACACCATCGCTAGGTCATCCTCAGCCACCACCATCTCTTGCCCATCGTCAGCCACCAGCAACGCTTGTCCATCATCATCCACCACCATTGTGAGGTCATTGTCAGACAGAATAGGCTGCACCTCCTCATCCCCACTCTGCTCCTCTTCTTCCCCACTCCATTCCAGATCATCCTCGTTGTTGCGTTCGCTGTAGCCAGAGTCGCTGCCGCTTTTGCTATAGCCAGAGTCGCTGCCGCTGCTCCGATGCCTGACCAAATGCAACAAAGTTTTTTAACAATCAGTGTGAGACAAAGCCAAATGGAGAGGAAGAAGAGGCAGAGCGTACTGGCATCATCGTCGTCCTGGTAGCGCATGCGACACATAGTCATGTTGAACACCTTCACGGTGAGCATAGCGTCGCCCTCGTACCTGAAGACAAGGAAGTACCCGCACCTCAAGTCGTAGGCACGGACGAATTTCTCCCAGCCATGACATAGGTACATGTGGTCGTTCTTGATCACCACCTCCACGTCCCAAAGCCTGCGAAGTGCATTGCCGGCATGTCGTAGCTTCACATTCTTTGGCCGATGGCCGTCCACATCTCCATAAAAGTGTCAGGCCGCCTCTACAAAGTGGGCCAAGGAGTGATGTAGCAAACAACAGGGTTATGATAAAGAGATGGGTGAAGGGGAGATCTCTCCTTTTATATACCTTCCTCTTGGAGGAATTCTCAAGTATGATCGTGAAGAACTCGAAACCTTCCAACTCGTACTCAGCTGTGGCAGAGCGTAGCCTATGGTGGCAGCCTCCCCCCATCTCTGATAAGCAGCAGAAGATAATCAACTACAATTAATTAATTTGGTAGGTTAGTTGGCAATGGTTGGAACAAAGCCATGTTTTTAGACATGAAAGAAAACTGAGAAAAAAGCAATGCACTTGTGCTCAACAACATCAACAACACTTAATTAATTTCGTAGGTTAGTTGGCAATGGCAACTGGCTCCCTTCAAAACTAGGGATTTTTTAGACATGAAAGAAAACTGAAAATGTTGAAAAAGAGAACATAGTAATATAAAAAATAGAGCATATTTTAGGTGGCTCTAGGTTGACATATGATACGTCTCCATCATATCTACTTTTCCAAACACTTTTGCCCATGTTTTCGACCCTAACTTGCATGATTTGAATGGAACTAACCCGGACTGATGCTGTTTTCAGCAGAATTGCCATCATGTTATTTTTGTGCAGAAATAAAAGTTCTCGGAATGACCTGAAAATCAACGGAGAATATTTTTGGAATATATAAAAAATACTGGCGAAAGAATCAAGGCCAGGGGGCCCACACCCTGTCCATGAGGGTGGGGGCGCGCCTACCACCCCTGGGCGCGCCCCCTGCCTCATGGGCCCCCTGGTGCTCCACCGACCTCAATTCCAACTCTATATATTCACATTCGGGGAGAAAAAACCCAGAGAGAAGGATTCATCACGTTTTACGATACGAAGCCACCGCCAAGCCCTAATCTCTCTCGAGAGGGCTGATCTGGAGTCCGTTCGGGGCTCCGGAGAGGGGAATCCGTCAGCATCGTCATCATCAACCATCCTCCATCACCAATTTCATGTTGCTCACCGCCATGCGTGAGTAATTCCATCATAGGCTTGCTGGACGGTGATGGGTTGGATGAGATTTATCATGTAATCTAGTTAGTTTTGTTAGGGTTTGATCCCTAGTATCCATTATGTTCTGAGATTGATGTTGCTATGACTTTGTTATGCTTAATGCTTGTCACTAGGGCCCGAGTGCCATTATTTTAGATCCGAACCTATTATGTTTTCATGAATATATGTGAGTTCTTGATCCTATCTTGCAAGTCAATAGTCACCTATTATGTGTTATGATCTATTAACCCCGAAGTGACAATAATCGGGATACTTACCGGTGATGACCGTAGTTTGAGGAGTTCATGTATTCACTAAGTGTTAATGCTTTGGTCCGGTACTCTATTAAAAGGTGGCCTTAATATCCCTTAGTTTCCAATAGGACCCTGCTGCCACGGGAGGGAAGGACAAAAGATGTCATGCAAGTTCTTTTCCATAAACACGTATGACTATATTCGGAATACATGCCTACATTACATTGATGAACTGGAGCTAGTTCTCTGTAACAGTATGTTATAACTGTTGCATGAGTAATCGCATTCGACATAATTATCCATCACTGATCCAATGCCTACGAGCTTTTCACATATTGATCTTTGCTTAGTTACTTTACCGTTGCCACTATTAGAATCACTATAATTTTGCTACTGTTATGTTTGCCACCGTTGCCACTACTTCCATATTACTTTGCTACTAAATACTTTGCTGCAGATATTAAGTCTTTCAGGTGCGGTTGAATTGACAACTCAACTGTTAATACTTGAGAATATTCTTTGGCTCCCCTTGTGTCGAATCAATAAATTTGGGTTGAATATTGTACCCTCAAAAACTGTTGCGATCCCATATACTTCTGGGTTAACAAGACTATTTTCTTGCGCCGTTGCCAGGGAGCATAGCTCTATTCTTTGAGTCACTTGGGATTTATATCTGCTGATCACTATGAAGAACTTGAGAGATAAAAGAACCAAGATTTTTCCGTCAACTACGAGGGGAGGTAAGGAACTGCCATCTAGCTCTGCACTTGATTCACCTTCAGTTTTGAGTAAACTTGCGACCCCTACTCCTGCTATTCATTCTGATATGTCGCATGTTATTGATGATGCCACTTCTGCTTTACATGATACTTATGATGAAACTACTTCTATGTTTGATAATACTATGCCACTAGGTGAATTTCTTGATGAACAGCTTGCTAGGGCTAGAGAGAATGAAATTATTGAAACTAATAATATTGATGAAAGTGATGATGAACATTCTAAACCTAGATATGAATTGCTTGTTGTGCCTGAGGGTTATATTATGGATGAAGAAATTGCTAGAGACTTTTTGGCTTGCAATGCTAGATAATATATTAAGAAATTATTAGTTAAGCTGAAAGAAAAATCCTTGAATGCTAGAATGAAATATGACCCTGCTTTTTCTACTTCACCTATTTGTATTTCCGATAAGGATTATGATTTCTCTGTAGATCCTGAGATAATTACTTTGGTAGAATCTGATCCTTTCTATGGCTATGTATCTGAAACTGTTGTGGCACATCTTACTAAATTAAATGATATAGCCACCCTATTCACTAATGATGAGAAAACTCACTACTATTATATCCTTAAGTTATTTCCGTTCTCATTAAAGGGTGATGCTAAAACATGGTTTAATTCTCTTGATCCTGGTTGTGTGCAAAGAAATCTATGAAAGAAAAAGGTATTAAAGCTGAAGATGTTAAGAATTTACCACCTATTGAAGAAATACATGGTCTTGTTAACCCGACACAGGTAGTAAGGTAAATTCTCTCTATAGATTTGATGAAGGTGATATTCCTCATAATAAGTCTGCCAGCCAATGCTTAGATGAGTTTGATAATTTTATTATTAAACAAGAAAACTTCAATGCTAATGTTGGTAGACAATTGAAATGTAATGCTTATATGATTGAACACTTGAGTGTTTATATGTCTAGAGTTAAAGGTGAACTTCAACTTATTAGTAAACATGCTTCTATGGTTACCTCTCAAGTAGAACAAGTGCTTATAGCTCAGAATGATTTGCTCAATGAATTAAATAATAAGAAAAATGATAATGTTGTTAGAGTTATGACTAGAGGGGGTAAAATGACTCAGGAACCTTCGTATCCTGAGCACCACCCTAAGAGAATTGAGCATGATTATCAGAGAACTAATGTTGATGCACCTAGTTCTTCTAAGAAGAAGAAAAAGAAAAATGATAGGACTTTCATGCTTCTAGTGAACCTGTGGTTGACACACCTGAGAATCCCAATGATATTTCTATTTCTAATGCTAAAACACAATCTAGTAATGAACATGAACCTATTGATAATGTTAATGATGATGTTCATGTTGATGCTCAACCTAGCAATGACAATGATGTAGAGATTGAACCATCTGTTGATCTTGATAACCCACAATCAAAGAATCAACTTTATGATAAGAGAGACTTTGTTGCTAGGAAGCACGGGAAAGAAAGAGAACCATGGGTTCAGAAGCCAATGCCTTTTCATCCTAAACCATCCAAGAAAAAGGATGATGAGGATTTTGAGCGCTTTGCTGAAATGATTAGACCTATTTTTTGCATATGCGTTTGACTGATATGCTTAAAATGAACCCTTATGCTAAGTACATGAAGGATATTGTTACTAAGAAAAGAAAGATACCGGAAGCTGAAAGTTCCACCATGCTTGCTAATTACACTTTTAAATGTGGAATACCAAAGAAACTAGGAGATCCAGGAGTACCAACTATACCATGATCCATTAAGAGAAACTATGTTAAAACTGCTTTATGTGATCTCGGAGCCGGTGTTAGTGTTATGCCTCTCTCTTTATATCATAGACTTGATTTGAATAAGTTGACACCTACTGAAATATATTTGCAAATGGCTGAGAAATCAATTGCTATACCTGTCGGTATTTGTGAGGATGTGCCTGTTGTGGTTGCAAATGTTACTATTTTAACGGACTTTGTTATTCTTGATATTCCCGAGGATGATAGTATGTCTATTATTCTTGGTAGACCCTTTTTGAATACTTCAAGGGCTGTTATTGATTGCAACAAAGGAAATGTCAGTTTACATGTTAATGGTAATGAGCATACGATAAACTTTCCGAGGAAACAACCTCATGTCCATAGTATCAATTCTATTGGAAAAATTCCAACAATTACTATTAGAGGTTTTGAATTTCCTCTTCCTACTATCAAGAAGAAATATGATATTCTTATTGTTGGGGATGTGCATATCCCCGTTGAGGTAACCTAGTGTTATTAGAAAATTCTCCGGTTTCACGCGATTCGAAATGAGTTTGTTAACAAGACTTGATCAACCTTGTTAGTGGATTCCTTTTGATGAGCATGAGATAGATGAAGTTAGAAAGCACAACTCTCTGTACCCTCCTTTTACTATCTATTATTGAGATTTAATAAAGCAAAAATAGTATTTTCTGTCTGTTTTCTGAATTATCCTTGCAATAAAAAATACCCCAAAAATAAAAGTTCTCCAAATGTCCCGAAAATGAAATATGATTTTTTGGAGAATATTTAAGAATTATTGGCACAAAGAACACAACAGAGGGGGCAACCACCTGGCCACGAGGGTGCAGGGCACGCCCTACCCCCTGGGGTGCGCCCCCTGCCTCATGGACCTCTCGTGGCCCCCGTCCACTTATTCTTGCACCCACACACTCCTTCCTCCAGAAAAAATCACCACATAGCTCAAACCCGTGTTCTAGCTCATTTTGCTGCCATTTTCGATCTCCTTGCTAAAAGCTTCATTCACAAAACTTCTTTGGGGGATTGTTCTTCGGTATGTGACTCCTCCAATGGTCCAATTAGTTTTGGTTCTAGTGCTTTATTTATTGCAAATTTTTTCTGCTTAGGTGACACTGTTCTTGAGCTTTCATGTCAAATTTATATGGTCCCAAGTAGTTTTAATGCATGATATAGTCTCTAGGCACTTGTAGGAGTAGTTGCTATCAATTTTGTTGAGTTTGGTTCACTTTTATTTTGAGTTACTAAAAATTTTAGAAATTTTTCAAAGGAAAATGATGAAGAGATTGTTGAGGGGCTCTTCGAGCCGGAGCTCGAAGGATAAGCAAAGTGAAGAGAATAAGAAGCCCAAATATAATCTCCCTCGCACTGCGGAGGTTGGGCCGTGTGAATGGCCTTGTGATGAATTCTTGAGAGCAGCTGGGATTCATGATGACTTTTATTATTTGGCTGAGAATGCGGGCCTCACCGACTTCCTCCATGACCAGCTCGAACATCACATACCTTGTTTTGCCAGAGGCCGTTCATGCATACCGGAGCCTGACATCAGCTCCAGAGCCTGAGCTGGAGTCGGAGCCACCACTTGATCCTCACCGTCAGTCTGTTTATCAGTGGGATCCGGATGAGATCGCCAACCAGTGGCACCCTGAGGACACTCCTCCGTACACTGGAGAGAGGGCCACTTTGAGCCGTGGCGATAGACCAACTTAGGCCAAAAGCCTACGATTGGGGGAGTACGTATTTCTCACCAACATTACATTCATGTTCACACACTCATTCTAGTTGCTAGTGCTCATACTTTTTCATTGTATCATCCATGCTAGTTTAATTTCTTTTTAAGCTTTCTTCTTGCGTGTTTCAAAAACCTTAAGTAAAACAAAAAAGTTAGTTGTAGCTTTTAGCTAAGTTTACTTTCCATGCCTGTAGTAGTAATAATTAAAAGAAAACCCAAAAAGATTTCTCATTCATCTTTTGCTTGTTGGGAGCTTTCCCGTGTAAATAGTTTTATTTCTTTTCTTGTTCTTTGGGGGTCGAGAGGAGAAGACCATGATGAAAAGGTTGAGTGGCTCTTATATGCATTATTGTTGATCTAAGAAAGATCCCATATTGCCTTGTCTTCTCCCTTGAATTGAATGCTTGCAGATTCCAGCTTAGTCTAATGCACGCGCACTATTATTATCATCCACACCGTTCGGTTGTGCAAGTGAAAGGCAATAATGACGATATATGATGAACTGATTGAGATGAGAGAAGCTGGTATGAACTCGACCTATCTTGTTTTTGTAAATATGATTAGTTCATCGTTCCTGATTTAGCCTATTAAGAATGAAACATGTTTGCAATGACAATTAGAGATTATAGTTGTTCATGCCATGCTTAATTTGCTACGAGTTTATAATGGTTTACCTTGCGTGCCAACATGCTATTAAAATGGTTGTGATGTGGTATGATAGGGTGGTATCCTCCTTTGAACGATTCGAGTGGCTTGACTTGGCACATGTTCATGCATGTAGTTGAAACAAAATCAACATAGCCTCCACGATATTTATGTTCATGGTGAATTATATCATACTCATGCTTGCATTCAGTGTTGATTAATTTTAATGCATGTTCATGATTGTCGTCACTTTCTAGCTGATCTCTTCCTAGTCTCCTTCTAGCCTTCACTTGTACTAAGAGGGAATACTGCTTGTGCATCCAACTCCATAAACCCCAAAAGTTATTCCATATGAGTCCACCATACCTTCCTATATGCGGTATCTACCTGTCGTTCCAAGTAAATTTGTATGAGCCAAACTCTAAACCTTCAACTGAAATTCTATTTTGTATGCTCGAATAGCTCATGTAACAACTAGGCCTTTCTATATCTTCCATGCTAGGCGGGTTATTCTCAAGAGGAGTGGACTCCACTCCTCACTCACGAGAAAATGGCTGGTAACCGGGATGCCCAGTCCCATGCTCAAATCAAAATAATTGCAAACAAAACACCCCCCAGGATTGTTGTTAGTTGGAGGCACCCGTTGTTTTGGACAAGCCATGGATTGATGTTTGTTGGTGGTAGGGGGAGTATAAACTTTACCATTCTACTTGGGAACCGCCTATAATGTGTGTAGCATGGAAGATATCAAGAACTCTCGGTTGTTATGTTGACAATGAAAGTATACCACTCAAAATATTATTTATCTCTAATTCAAAATCGAGCTCTGGCACCTCTACAAATCCCTGCTTCCCTCTGAGAAGGGTCTATATATTTAATTTTATGTTGAATCATCATCCTCTTATTAAAAAGCACCAGTTGGAGAGCACCCCTTTCATGTGCATGTATTATTAGTTTACATTGAGTATTACTCTATCTGGATCTCTTTTACCATGAATTACAATTTCTAGTCAGCCCTTGATCTTCAGAGGTGCTCTGCATTTATGTTTTGCGGTCTCAGAAAGGGCTAGCGAGATACCATCTTGTTATATCATATTATGATTGTTTCGATAAAGTGTTGTCATCCGAGATTTACAATTATTGCTCGCTAGTTGATTATGTCATTGATATGAGTAAACATGAGACCTAAATGTTATTGTGAATATGGCTAGTTCATTATCTTTGCTGAAAACTTGAATGCTGGCTTTACATGTTTACAACAACAAGAGCAAATAGAGTTTGTAAAAGTTTTTCTTTATCACTTTCAGTTTGTCAACTGAATTGCTTGAGGACAAGCAAAGGTTTAAGCTTGGGGGAGTTGATACTTCTCCATTGTATCTACTTTTCCAAACACTTTTGCCCTTGTTTTGGACCCTAACTTGCATGATTTCAATGGAACTAACCCGGACCGACGTTGTTTTCAGCAGAATTGCCATCATGTTATTCTTGTGCAGAAATAAAAGTCCTGTGAATGATCAGAAAATCAACGGAGAATATTTTTGGAATATATAAAAAATACTGGCGAAACAATCAAGGCCAGGGGCCCACACCCTGTCCACGAGGGTGGGGGGCGCGCTCCCTACCTCGTGGGCCCCCTGGTGCTCCACCGACCTCAACTCCAACTCTATATATTCATGTTCGGGGAGAAAAAACACAGAGATAATGATTCATCATGTTTTACGATACGGAGCCGCCGCCAAGCCCTAATCTCTCTCGGGAGGGCTGATATGGAGTCCGTTCGGGTCTCCGGAGAGGGGAATCCGTCGCCATCGTCATCATCAACCTTCCTCCATCACCAATTTCATGATGCTCACCGCCGTGCGTGAATAATTCCAACGTAGGCTTGCTGGACGATGATGGGTTGGATGATATGTATCATGTAATCGAGTTTGTTTTGTTAGGGTTTGATCCCTAGTATCCATTATGTTCTGAGATTGATGTTGCTATGACTTTGCTATGCTTAATGCTTGTCACTAGGGCCAGAGTGCCATGATTTCAGATCTGAACCTATTATGTTTTCATGAATATATGTGAGTTCTTGATCCTATCTTGCAAGTCTATAGTCACCTATTAGGTGTTATGACCTGTTAACCCCGAAGTGACAATAATTGGGATACTTACCGGTGATGACCGTAATTTGAGGAGTTCATGTATTCACTAAGTGTTAATTCTTTGGTCCGGTACTCTATTAAAAGGAGGCCTTGATATCCCTTAGTTTCCAATAGGACCCCGCTGCCACGGGAGGGTAGGACAAAAGATGGCATTCAAGTTCTTTTCCATAAGCACGTATGACTATATTCGGAATACATGCCTACATTACATTGATGAACTGGAGCTAGTTCTATGTCACTCTATGTTATAACTGTTGCATGAGGAATCGCATCCGACATAATTATCCATCACTGATCCAATTCCTACAAGCTTTTCACATATTGATCTTTGCTTAGTTACTTTACCGTTGCCACTGTTACAATCGCTACAATATTGCCACTGTTACGTTTTCCACCGTTACTGCTACTTCCATGTTAGTTTGCTACTAAATACTTTGCTGCAGATATTAAGTCTTTCAGGTGCGGTTGAATTGACAACTCAACTGTTAATACTTGATAATATTCTTTGGCTCCCCTTGTGTCGAATCAATAAATTTGGGTTGAATACTCTACCATCAAAAACTGTTGCGATCCCCTATACTTGTGGGTTATCAAGACTATTTTCTGGCGCCGTTGCTGGGGTGCATAGCTCTATTCTTTGAGTCACTTGGGGTTTATATCTGCTGATCACTATGAAGAACTTGAAATATAAAAGAACCAAGATTTTTCCCTCAACTACAAGGGGAGGTAAGGAACTGCCATCTAGCCCTGCACTTGATTCACCTTCAATTTTGAGTAAATTTGTGACCCCTACTCCTGATATTCATTCTGATATGTCGCATGTTATTGATGATGCCACTTCTGCTTTGCATGATACTTATGATGAAACTACTTCTATGCTTGATATACTGTGCCACTAGGTGAATTTCTTGATGAACAACTTGCTAGGGCTAGAGAGAATGAAATTATTGAAACTGATAATATTGATGAAAGTGATCATGAACATTCTCCCCCTAGATATGAATTGCCTGTTGTGCCTGAGGTTATGTTATGGATCAAGAAACTGCTATAGACTTTTTAGCTTGCAATGATAGATATGATCTTAAGAAATTATTAGTTAAGCTGAAAGAAAAATCCGTGAATGCTAGAATGAAATATGACCCTGCTTTTTCTACTTCACCCATCTATATTTCCGATAAGGATTATGATTTCTCTGTAGATACTGAGATAATTACTTTGGTTGAATCTCATCCTTTCTATGGCTATGAATCTGAAACAGTTGTGGCACATCTTACTAAATTAAATGATATAGCCACCCTATTCACTAATGATGAGAAAACTCACTACTATTATATACTTAAGTTATTTCCGTTCTCATTAAAGGGTGATGCTAACACATGGTTTAATTCTCTTGATCCTGGTTGTGTGCGTAGTCCCCAAGATATGATTTATTAGTTCTCTGCTAAATATTTCCCTGCTCATAAGAAACAACCTGGCTTAATGGAAATATATAATTTTGTGCAAATTGAAGAAGAGAGTCTCCCACAAGCTTGGGGGAGGCTTCTCCAATTACTTAATGCTTTGCCTGATCATCCTCTCAAGAAAAATGAAATACTTGATATCTTTTATAATGGACTAATTGATGCTTCTGGAGACCACCTGGATAGTTGTGCTGGTTTTGTTTTCAGGGAAAGAACATTTGATCAAGATCAATTGCTATTGAATAATATGTTGACTAATGAAAATGACTGGACACTTCCTGAACCAACTCCTAAGCCAACTCCGAAGAAAAGGGGTATTCTATTTCTCAGTCCTGAAGATATGCAAGAGGCAAAGAAATCTATGAAAGAAAAAGGTATTAATGATGAATATGTTAAGAATTTACCACCTATTGAAGAAATGCATGGTCTTGGTAACCGGACATAGGTAGTAAAGGTGATATTTCTCGTAACAAGTCTGCCAGCCAATGCTTAGATGAGTTTGATAATTTTATTGTTAAACAAGAAAACTTCAATGGTTATGTTGGTAGGCAATTGAAACGTAATGCTTATATGATTGGACACTTGAGTGATTATATGTCTAGAGTGAAAGGTGAACTTAAACTTATTTGTAAACATGCTTCTAGGGTTACCACTTAAGTAGAACAAGTGCTTAAAGCTCAGAATGATTTGCTCAATGAATTAAATAATAAGAAAAATGATAATGATGTTAGAGTTATGACTACATGGGGTAAAATGACTCAGGAACCTTTGTATCCTGAGGGACACCCTAAGAGAATTGAGCAAGATTCACAGAGAACTAATGTTGATGCACCTAGTTCTTCTAACAAGAAGAAAAAGAAAAATGATAGGACTTTCCATGCTTCTAGTGAACCTGTGGTTGACACACCTGAGAATCCCATTGAAATTTTTATTTCTAATGCTGAAACACAATCTGGTAATGAACATGAACCTAGTGACAATGTTAATGACGATGTTCATGTTGATGCTCAATCTATCAATGACAATGATGTAGAGATTGCACCAGCTGTTGATCTTGATAACCCACAATCAAAGAATCAATGTTATGATAAGAGAGACTTTGTTTTTAGGAAGCACGGTAAAGAAAGAGAACCATGGGTTCAGAAGCCGATGCCTTTTCCTCCTAAACCATCCGAGAAAAAGGATGATGAGGATTTTGAGCGCTTTGCTGAAATGATTAGACCTATCTTTTTGCATATGCATTTGACTGATATGCTTAAAATGAACCCTTATGCTAAGTGCATGAAGGATATTGTTACTAATAAAAGAAAGATACCATAAGCTCAAATTTCCACCATGCTTGCTAATTACACTTTTAAAGGTGGAATACCAAAGAAACTAGGAGATCCAGGATTACCAACTATACCATGCTCCATTAAGAGAAGATATGTTAAAGCTGCTTTATGTGATCTCGGAGCCGATGTTAGTGTTATGCCTCTCTCTTTATATCATAGACTTGATTTGAATAAGTTGACACCTACTGAAATATATTTGCAAATGGCTAATAAATCAATTGCTATCACTACAAAAAAAATACACTTCCGTGATGATACGTGTTTGTCACAGTAGGTCGCTTTTTTGTCATGCATGTACATCCATGACAAATTTATGACAGAATCAAGATAGTCATACCTGTGCTGTCGTAGAAGTGTTCCATGACATTACCAAAATTATCATCACGGAAGTGTCCACTTCCATGATGATAAATCGTGCATCACAGAAGTGTTTTCATCAAGGGTGATCGACACATGGCATCCACCATAACGGAACGCCGTTAAGCTATCGGGTCGGGTTTTGGATCCGATAACCCGTTAACAGCCCCGACCAATGGGGATTTTCCACGTGTAAAATCATCATTGGCTAGAGGAAACATGTGTCGGCTCATTGTCGGGACAGATGTCATCCACTCACTGGATAGAAGGCGCCTATGATACGTCGACACGTGGCACAACCCAACAAGTTTAAATGGGCGGACCCAACTAAAGCCCACAAGATTTTGCGGACCATAATGTGCCGGCCCTGCTAAAGGCCCACGAGATTTTGCAGACCATAATGGGCTGGCCCAGCTAAAGGACCACAAGATTTCGCGGGCCATAATGGGCCGGCCCAGGTACAGGCCCACAAGATTTTTGTGTGCCATAATAGGCCGGCCCAGGTAAAGGCCCACAATATTCTTGCGGATTATAATGGGCCGGCCCAGCTAAAGGCCCACGAGATTTCGCCGACATTAATGGGTCGGCCCAGCTGTAGGCCCACAAGATTTTGAGGACCCTAGTAGGCCGGCCCGTTAACTGGCTGCCATGTTTTGGGCCAAATGCCGGCCCATGTTTGATACGGTCTATTAATGGCCTGCCACGCTCCAGGCCTAATAGTGGCCCATATGAGATCCGGCCCATTAAAAGCCTACCACGTTCTGGGCCAAATTACAACCCAGATCAGGTCCGGCCCTTTAAGAGGTTTTGGGCCTAATTATGGCCCATATCAGATTCGGCCCGTCAACTGGACACTATGCTTTTGGGCCCACTTGCTAAAGGCCCACTTAGTAATTCGACCTGATATTAGTTTTGGCCTGTTAAGGGCCCATTTAACATTTCGGCCCTATATTAATTTCAGCCTGTTAAAAGCCCGTCATATAGTTGGGCCTAACTACGGCCCGGTTTGCATCCGGCCTGCTCGCAGCCGATATGTGATTGGGCCAAACAAGGACCGAGACAATTTTTCGGCCTGTTAAAAGCCCGTGATTTGATTCGCACAATCATGGGTTGGGGTTCATTTCGGGTTGCTGCCGGCGCGTGAGCTGATCAGCACGTTTCAGGCCCAACCTACATCGTGATTGCATGACGGCCTGATTATGTACCGTAATTTTACGGTTTGGCCGGTTTACTGCGAAGACAGGATATATATACAGTAAAATAACAGCAGCATCGTGAATAAGAAAAAACCTATACTATACAATAAAGAAATTAGGGCAGATTACATCAACTAGGCATCAAAGTTCGCCACTATGATAATAAAGCACAAGAAGACAGTAGATTACATACACTAGGCATCAAAGATCGCCACCAGTGCAAATAAATACGCCGACAAAATTATATACAAAACCGACAGTAGTTCAATAGAGTTCAAGAAAGGTTAGCCCTGCTGGGGAGCTGCAGCGCAAGCAGCTGAGCAAGATGATGAGACTGCGCTTGTTCAAATCTTATATCTTCCTCACTTTGAAAGATAAACAAGCAAACAGATGACATGTTTTGCACATAAAAGTATCACTGCTGACAATTCATCACATTTCTTACTGACGAATAAAGTGACATAGTTTAAATTTGCATTAACACAATATGGTATTGTTCAGGTCAAGACATGGCAGGAAATGACATTGTGAAGGAGTTGGCAGCTTCACGACACCACTGGATTACAGATCAAGAACTCATAAGTATCAATGGTTAGTGTGCTGTTAATTTATACCATTTCAGATTGGCAAATAAAGAGATGGTTTAAATAATAGTAGAATGATATGACATTTTTCATAGTTAAGACATTGCAGAATATGACATTGTGATGTAGTGGGTAGGTTCAACACACCACTGGATTACAGATGAAGAACAGAAGCATACATGCAGTGCAAAATAAGATCACTTGCTCTGTATAGTTTAATTTACATGGTATGAAGAAGGAACTTGGTTGTACAACTAAAAACTTAAATTGAGAAAGGATGAACTTTTGTTTATGAACTACATATAATCAACTTTAAACAAGCAATTTGATGCAAACACCCAAAATAAACAGCTGTTGCAGTCATGCCTAACCAAATATATACAACAAAGTTTGAAGGATTGAGATGGACAAACTTACATTATTGGTGAAGACAGGCTCTATAAAGGCCTTGTCCATGTTGATGGGGGGGGGGGCAATTCAAGAAGTTTACCACATAATCTTCTTCAAAAGCATTGCCTTTATTCTACATTTTGTTAAGACTAAATATATATGTGATAATATACGAAAAAATGGAGAATATTCAAGATAAGATGAAGAGTGATGCTACATGACCAAGTAGCTATAAATGTAAGTGCAGCGATACAGGCAAAAGGTACAGCCAAGAGCAATGCACAGCTAAACTTCTTCAGTACCAACCTTATGGTAAGAGTAAATATAGATCTGATGTGTAGAAAATGGAGGGCAAAGGAAAATAAGCTGCAGAGTGATGGTACATGTACAACTACTTGTCATTATAAGTACACTGATAAAGGATAGCATGTACTTACAAGAACAATGCAGAGCTAAAAAAACATTGGCATTGGATATATTCTACACTAATGTAACCATTCATATAGATCAGATAATTAGGAGCGAACAATTGATAAGCAAGCTATCACGCATACTGCTGTGACATAATGAACCAGGTATGTATGCAAGTACAGTGATATAGGACAACAGGTACTAACAAGAGCAAAGCAGCGGGCAACATATTTGAGATATCCCGTCGTTCTTGTCAAATCGGAGTTCTTCTTCGAGCAGATTTCCTGCAAAAAGATCCGTAAGGCACTTGCGGAAAAGTAGAAGTTCAAATTGTCATGTGATTTCATAGACAGTACCTCATCCTGGGAACGAGACCAGTGCATAACAAGGTTTTTCCATTCAATGTCTTCTAAATTTAGCACAGGAGACTTCACCAGAAATTCGTTTATAGACTTGCCATCAAAGTGTGATTTCCTCAGGTAACACCGATACTGCTGCAATGCTTCCTTGAAAAGCACAAGCAAGCTTTGCTCGTGATGACTATCCAGATTGACCCTCGCCTAGTTACAACAATGTAATGTAAATCATTGATGTGTTCAATCAGTAGAAAACAGGAAAATAATAGCCATGAATAATAGCACTTACACGTAAGTTGGACAGGAAGATGTGAAAATGGTGTTTGTCTTCACAATAATCTTCCCATGATGGGAATATATGCACGTAGTCCCTAACAACATTGAAAGCATTGTCTTTTAAACTAGGAATAAATGGAATGGGGTTCCAATCTGCAGGAATTGGCCGTCTCTGCAGTTGGGATAGGTCTTCGGCCGGTGGACTTGTTGTACTTTTTACTGGAGTGGGATTTTTCTGTGGTACAGTTGGTGCTATGGCAAATGAAATCGGTATACCTTTTACTGGAGTGCAGGTCCTGTGTGGTGGGGCTAGTGGTGTGGCCAGTGAAGTATGGGTACAGTCTGCTGGAGTCGGTCCTATGTTTTGTCTCACTGGTTGTACAGCCAATATAAGTGGGGTGTTGTCTGATTTCTCCGGCACCACCACGTTTTTCAAGGACTTTGCTGGTGCTCCTTCAGGTTCGGCAATCACCCTCTTCCTTTTTGATGTCTGATGCACAAGAACAACATTTGAGTGGGAAAACATGGTATGATGATAGATGGAATATGTATTGATAATGGATGGGCATGGCATCTCGACATATATGATGAGTAAACTAAGCAGATGGCGGTGCAACAAAGTAGAAGAAATGCAAGACAACATATGCAAGATACCCGCAATCAATAAAACATTGCCAAATTAGAACAGACACCTTGATGGGTGAACAGGACAGGCCATCTGCCTTTGACTCCTCGAGGTTAGAATAGTCATTAGGATGATATTCTGAACAAGAATCAATAGGTGGGGAGCGTATGAGTTTCATTGCATCCAGAATGGCACTCAATGCCTTGGTGCCAATTTTGTAAGTCATTACAGTGTTTAGCTTCAAGAGTGGACTGCTGCTAGTGCGACACAAAGCAGCTACACAGATAATAGTGTAGATATAATGGGAAAACCTTAAGCATTAGAGTAAAATCAGCAAAGTGGAACTTGCTGGAATATATAAGCTAGTATTGCCGGTACGGCTAGAAAGGCTTCGGATACCAGCTCTCTTCAAGTGAAGGTGCAGTACTGTTAATATCAATGTAACTCTCAAAGGCGACACAGCTCACCGCATTTCCTTGCTATTCTTATAGGATTCAAGTGAGCAGGCCACTACAAATCCTATTCCTATGTTTACAAGATCCTACGAATCAAAGAGGCTCAAAGTGTCCATCACAACCAACCGTATAGACCTCTACACTGCAAATGTCCCTGCTCATCTTCAGTACAAGGAACATACTGTACTACTATCATACTCCCTCCATTCCAAAATATAAGTCTTGGTAGTGATTTCCACTATGGATCACATACAGATGTATCCAGGTACATTTTAGAGTGTAGATTCACTCATTTTGCTCCATATGTAGTACATGGTGGAATCTATACAAAGACTTGTATTTAGGAACGGAGAGAGTACATATTAAAGAAGAACGGAAGAGGAACATGGTAAAGAAGAGCAAGCAAATTTTGGATAATAAAATGTAGGTTGCGCAGTGCCCACACATGATGAACCAGAGCGCATTAAGAATGCAACTCCTAGCTGTCTCTCGACCATTTCAGGCGGTTGGATGAAGATCCTACGTCTCCTAACCCTTCTTCTTCCTCGTCTCTGATTCTTCCCATACATAACACCGCACGGGTCGCCGGCCGGACCACCGGCCCCCACCGCCTGTGTTCCTCCGCCACCCCCACCCCAACCCCCACCCGCGTCGAGTTTTCTTTGTTCGGCGAGGCCCCACAACCACTCGAGCCCCTTCGGTCGCACTGGCGAACTCCGGCGAGCTCTGAAAAATCGACTGACCCAATTTTGAAATTTAGTCTACTATGATTTAAGTAGTGTGGAATATAAAAGGGGAAAACCATAAGCATTGCGAGTATGGTGTTGAGCGTGCCATGGCGGAGCTGAAGGTGCAAACCGGACAAAGGCAACTTCGCAACCAAGACAAGAAATCAGAGTAAAGCAGTGGCGATCTATTTTCTTGCTGCGATAAATAAGTTGAGCAGATACGAAAGAGTACCACCTCTGGTGCAGCGCCGTGTAGGCATCTGCTGAGAATTTGACGGTGCTGCGGTAGCGATGGCTGTCGGCGGCGTGGAAGCAGATCTAGGAGGGTAGACGGTGGCGGCGGGGCACGGTGGACGAGACGGTCGTAGGAGCGGCGCCGGCAAGGTGGACGACGGCGGGGATGAAGCGAGAGGACGGGATGCAAGGATCCCGGTTCGAAGCCGTGGATGAGAGAGGTCGATCTCTTGTAATGGATGGCGGCGTCAGGGTATCAGATCCGGCATGGTGGAGGAGAACGGTGGTGGATGGGGTGCCGGACGGCAGCGGACGGAGGAGGGTGGGGTGGAGAGGGTGTTTTGGCGCCCGCGGAGTACGAATGGGGAAAAGGGAGGTAGAGAGGAAGGGGGGAACCATGTATTCAGGGCGCGCTTGTCTCAAATGCGAGGAAATTTACAAACTTAGCCCCCGTTCCAAATTTCTACTACATCACAGCAACACTAATCGGTCGGGGATAGGACGGTAATCTCGCATACACCGAATATTTGCTGACGAGAGTTTGTTTTTGGCGCCCACCGTGTATGAATATGAATCGGGGAGGGAGTCGATTTCGGCCGAGGACACACTGCATTTTGGCGCCCATCGTGTATGAATCCGGGTGAGAGGCGGTTACGTCACGTTTGGGTGAAATTACAAACCTACCCCTATTGAAACCTATAGAAATCCAGCATATAGGCTTTGCGTGGCAGGGATAGGCAGTAGTGATTTCCATCTCGCAGATTTTGGTTTCGGGCGGTTACTGCGACTTTCCCCGCTTCGTTCAAATTTTGCAGAGTGCACATTTACCGTGCCAACTCAATTTGAATCCCGTTTGTATTCTATTTTTTCGGGCGTGATCCATTTTCAATTGGAATTACATTCTATATACATCATTTTTTATATATATACTTTCAAAAGCACAACAAAGAATTCTGCTCCTTTATATGTATAATATGATTTACAAATACAACGATCTCGAAATCTTAAGGTTGAATTCGAAAAAATTTAACCAAATTATGTTCTACTAACATGTATGGATCAGTAATATCTACATATTAAATAACATAGATGTGCGTGAATTCATATGAGTATGCATGTTTGATAGATCAACTTTGGTTCGAGTATGGATTACATGTATCATCATCTCGAATTCAAATATTTGAATCCCTTTTTTGTTCACTCCTTTCACGCCTGAGGGAGTCCTGGATTAGGGGGTGCTCGGATAGCAGGACTATACCTTCAGCCGGACTCCTGGACTATGAAGATACAAGATTGAAGACTTCGTCCCGTGTCCGGAAGGGACTTTCCTTGGCGTGGAAGGCAAGCTTGGTGATACGGATATATAGATCTCCTACCATTGTAACCGACTTTGTGTAACCCTAACCCTCTCCGGTGTCTATATAAACCAGAGGGTTTTAGTCCGTAGGACAACATACAGAACAACAATCATACCATAGGCTAGCTTCTAGGGTTTAGCCTCTCTGATCTCGTGGTAGATCTACTCTTGTACTACCCATATCATCAATATTAATGAAGCAGGACGTAGGGTTTTACCTCCATCGAGATGGCCCAAACCTGGGTAAAACTTCGTGTCCCTTGCCTCCTGTTACTATCCGGCCTAGACGCACAGTTCGGGACCCCCTACCCGAGATCCGCCGGTTTTGACACCGACATTGGTGCTTTCATTGAGAGTTCCTCTATGTTGTCGCCGTCAGGCTTGATGGCTCCTACGATCACCAATGGCGATGCAGTCCAGGGTGAGACCTTCCTCCCCGGACAGATCTTCGTCTTCGGCGGCTTCGCACTGCGGGCCAATTCACTTGGCCATCTGGAGCAGATCGAAAGCTATGCCCCTGGCCGTCAGGTCAGATTTGGAAGTTTAAACTACACGGCTGACATCCGCGAGGACTTGATCTTCGATGGATTCGAGCCACTGCCGAGCGCGCCGCACTGTCACGACGAGCATGATCTAGCTCTGCCGCCGAACAGTGCCCTGGAGGCCGCACCCACATCGGCTTCGACCCTTAATTCGGAGCCAACTGCGCCAATCGAGGATGGGTGGTTGGACGCCGCCTTGGGGGCTGCGGCGATCGAGCCGAACACCAGCCCGCACTCTGTGAGACTCATGACTCCAAGGAGCCGGACTCCTCTTCGAACTCCGAACCCTCCGCGCCCCTGCCAATCGAATCCGATTGGGCGCCGATCATGGAGTTCACTGCCGCGGACATCTTTCAGCACTCGCCTTTCGGCGATATTCTGAAGACACTGAAGTCTCTCTCTTTATCAGGAGAGCCCTGGCCGGACTACGGTCAGCGGGGTTGGGGTACGGACGATGAAGAAATTCAAAGCCCACCCACCACCCACTTTGTAGCCACTGTCACCGATTTAACCACCATGCTCGACTTCAACTCCGAAGACATCGACGGTATGGACGCCGATGAAGGAGACGATGAAGAACCAGCGCCTATCAGGCCCTGGAAAGCCACCTCGTCATATGACATATACATGGTGGACACCCGAAAAGAAGGAGATGGCGATGGAACAACGGAAGATGACCCCTCCAAGAAATAGCCTAAGCGCCGACGTCAGCGGCGCCGCTCAAAATCCCGCCAAAACAAATACGGTGATTCCAGCATGGGAGATAATAATACTCCGGAAAGTGCCGAAGAAAACCCCCTCCAGCAAGATTTAGCACAGGAGGATGGAGAAACCAGCCCTCGTGAGAGAGTGGCAGACAGAGAGGTCGAGGACGATAATTATATGCCTCCCTCCGTAGACGAGGCAAGCCTCGACGACGACGAATTCGTGGTGCCAGAGGATCCCGTCGAGCAAGAGCGTTTTCAACGCAGGCTTATGGCCACGGCAAGAAGCCTCAAGAAAAAATAGCAACAGCTTAGAGCTGATCAAGATTTGCTAGTCGACAGATGGACTAAAGTCCTTGCGGCCGAAGAGCATAAACTCGAATGCCCCTCCAGGAGCTACCCAAAGCGCTGGTTGCTACCCCGATTAGAGGAGGAAGCACTCGATGCGGCCGACCGGCCACCTCGTGGCCGCGACAGAGAGGCCTCTCGGCCCTCCACTCAAGCCGCACCCCGTACCAAGGCACGGGAATATGCGCCGGACTTACGTGATATGTTGGAGGACAAGGCAAGGCAAACAAGATCGATCTACGGATCGCGTGGGCGCCCCACGGCTTGAGACGGTAACCGTCACGCTGGCCACAAATTCGGCAGGGCCGAACACAGCAGACAAAGCTCATTGGAGCTACGTCATGATATAGCCCAGTACAGAGGCGCCGCACACCCACTATGCTTCAGAGACGAAATAATGGATCATCAAATCCCCGAGGGTTTCAAACCCGTATATATCGAATCATATGATGGCACAACAGATCCTGCGGTATGGATCGAGGATTATCTCCTTCATATCCACATGGCCCGGGGAGATGATTTCCACGCCATCAAATACCTCCCACTCAAGCTTAAAGGACCAGCTCGGCATTGGCTTAACAGCTTGCCAACATGATCAATCAGTTGTTGGGAGGACCTGGAAGCTACATTCCTCGACAATTTCCAGGGCACTTATGTGTGACCCCCAGACGCTGATGACCTAAGTCACGTAATTCAGCAGCCAGAGGAATCGGCTAGGCAATTTTGGACACGGTTCCTAACAAAGAAAAATCAAATAGTCGACTGTCCGGACGCTGAGGCCCTAGTAGCCTTCAAGCACAATATCCATGATGAGTGGCTTGCCCGGCACCTTGGATAGGAAAAGCCGAAGTCTATGGCAGCACTCACGACTCTCATGACCCGCTTTTGCGCGGGAGAAGACATCTGGCTTGCTCGTAGCAACAATATGACCAAGAACCCTGGTAATTCGGATACCAGGGACAGTAGTGGCAGGTCGCGTCGCAACAAGAAGAAGCGCCGCATTAACGGCAACAATGCTGAGGATACGGTAGTTAATGCCGGATTCAGAGGCTCTAAATCCGGTCAGCGGAAAAAGCCATTCAAAAGGAATCCTAGGGGCCCGTCCAGTTTGGACCGAATACTCGACCGCTTGTGCCAGATACATGGCACCCCCGAAAAGCCGGCCAATCACACCAACAGGGATTGTTGGGTGTTCAAGCAGGCATGCAAGTTAAACGCCGAAAATGAAGACAAGGGGCTGTATAGCGATGACGACCAGGAGCCCCGGCCGCCGAACAATAGTGGACAGAAGGGTTTTCCTCCACAAGTGCGGACGGTGAACATGATATACGCAACCAACATCCCCAAAAGGGAGCGGAAGCACGCGTTAAGGGACGTATATGCGGTATAGCCAGTCGCCCCAAAGTTCAACCCATGGTCCTCCTGCCCGATCACCTTTGATCGAAGGGACCATCCCACTTGCATCCGTCATGGCGGATTTGCCGCACTGGTTCTAGACCCAATTATTAACGGATTTCATCTCACTAGAGTCCTTATGGACGGCGGCAGCAGCCTGAACTTGCTTTACCAGGATACAGTGCGGAAAATGGGCATAGATCCCTTGAGGATTAAGCCCACCAAAATGACCTTTAAAGGCGTAATACCAGCTGTAGAGGCCAACTGTACAGGTTCAGTCACACTTGAAGTGGTCTTCGGATCTCCAGATAACTTCCGAAGCGAGGAGTTAATTCGACATCATCCCGTTCCGCAGTGGTTATCACGCACTGCTCGAGCGAACCGCATTCGCCAAGTTCAATGCGGTACCGCACTACGCATACCTTAATCTCAAGATGCCAGGCCCTCAAGGAGTAATTACGGTCAATGGAAACACCGAACGATCCCTCCGAATGGAGGAGCACATGGCGGCCCTTGCAGCGGAAGTACAAAGCAGCCTCTCCAGGCAGTTTTCCAGTCCGGCCACTAAACGACCGGACACCGTCAAGCGCACCCGAATTAACCTACAACAAGACCGCCTGGCAAGATCCGAGCAGGCGTAGCAATGCGGCCCCAACCCCAACCCTCGCAAAAAGGCGACGCCAGTACTTCGCGTACATAACTACGCTCTAGAGATACCATGGGTACAGGGGGAGGGGCACCATCATGGCACGCCCAAAACACGGCGTAAACCGCACCAGGGACTGCCAGTTTTTTAATTTTCTCTTACTTTCAGGACTCCACACTTTGGAAGGCCTGTTCAGCAGTTCAATTGCCGCACAAACGATGCAAGAACCAGGGAAGCAGACAAGTCGCGCCGCATTAGGGAACTCCTAGGTGGTCTCTATCACGAGCAGTATACCTGTTTCGCATACTATTCCGCAGCTTGCCCCTGGAACAGACATGTTACATAGTCCAGCCTTTTGCTTATCGCATTATTTGTATCGTTCTGCTTTGATCGCAGCCCTCTTTAATAAACAGTGCATAGCTTTTGTCTATTTTTGCATTACTCTTTTTTATATGTATATATGTTCCTTAACGACATATAGCACCTGTACACGTTGGTACGGCCAAAATACGCCAGGGGCTTTAATACCCCTCAATATGGTGTGAGAAGCCCGAACACTTTAACAAGTGCGGCACCCCGAACTTATAGCATTATATGCATCAGCTCCGAATCATGTCTTGGGTCAATAGTTGGGTTTGCCCGGCTCCTATGTTTTGGTGCCTTACGTTCCACTATATCGGTTAAGGTAGCACTAGGAGAACCACTGCGATTGTGCCCCAGTTGAGCTGGGTCGAGCACCTCAGTGGAGAAAGCTAAAACTGACTGTCATGATGAAGCGAGAGCTAGTCGCTGTTCGAGAGGTTTTTTGAGTCCCTAAAGACTTATGCCGCTTAGAGCGAGGAGTCGGCTCTGTCCGGCCAAGGCGTGGATAACGCCCTAAACTCGGTCTTCCGAATACCAGGGGCTTCGCCAAAATTTAAAATTATAGAATTCTATGGCTAAGTGAGAGTGTTTACGCATTATAGTCCGATTGCCTTGTTCGCTGGGCTGAGCGCCTCCCTCGAAGGACCCAAACATGGGAAAAAGAGCGCTCAGATTTATCCCTGAACACCCAAGCACTAATGGCACGGGGGCAGAAGCCGACGATTCGCCATCTCTCAGAATTGATAAACAGCCGCATAGAAGGTAATATTTTAAATTCCAACAGCATTCCTTAGCGCATATGAACAAGTTTTCAGCGCACAGGACAAAACGAGCGAGTTTTACTCAAAAAATACATCCTTGGAACATTCATCCGCCACAAGGCAGGCACCCTTCAGAACATCCTTATAGTAATTCTCGGGCTTGCGATGCTCCTTCCCCGGCGGTGGCCCATCCTTCACAAGCTTCTCAGCATCCAGCTTGCCCCAGTGCACCTTAGCACGGGCAAGGGCCCTACGAGCACCTTCAATGCAAACGGAGCGCCTGATGACTTCGAGCCTTGGACAGGCCTCCACTAGCCGCCGCACCAGCCTGAAATAGCTCCCAGGCAGAGCCTGTCCAGGCCACAGCCGAACTAGGAGGCCCTTCATGGCCTGTTCGGGCACCTTGTGGAGCTCGACCAGTTGCTTCAGCTGGTCGCTCAGGGGCACGGGGTGTCCGGCCTCAGCATACTGAGACCAGAACACCTTCTCTGTCGAGCTGCCCTCCTCGGCTCGATAGAATGCGGTGGCATCGGACACACTCCGGGGAAGATCTGCGAATGCTCCTGGAGAGCTCTGGATTCGGGTAAGTAACAAGTAACTCACGTTTATGTGTTTGCTTTGCATAAAGAATGCCTTAACCACCGCTGTCTTCTTCACCTCATCCAACTCCTGGAGGGTCTTCTGGGATTCGGCCTTGGCAGACTTGGCATTTTCAATAGCCGTCGCGAGCTCGGACGCTCGCATCTTTGAGTCAAGCTCCAAACTCTCATGCTTTTTCATGAGAACCTGGAGCTCTTGCCGCACCTTGCCAACCTGGGCCTCATACTTCTCCCGCTCGGTGCGCTCCGTGGCGGCCTTCTTCTCGGCCTCGAGCAGTGCTTGCTTAAGGGTCGCCATCTTAGACGTGGCCCCTACAATAGCCACGATAGTCCTGTCATTTTTTGCAATTGCCCCTTTTTATATATATTTAAACAAGGTATTTCTTACCTTCATTGTCCTCGAGCTGCTTCTTGGCACGCCCGAGCTCTTGCTCGGCCCGCTCGAGGTTCTGCTTTAGCGTGTCCACTTCCGCAGTCAGTGTGGCGGACGCAAGCAGAGAAGTCGGCATACGCATATTGACTCCTTTTTGTTAGACTCCTGCGAATTTTATTTGATCCTCTATTCGGCTTTTCTCCCCGAATGCCAAACAGAGCATCAAGGGCTACTGTCTATGCGGTAATATTATTTACACATTCTTTACTTACCTCAAAGCCTGTTAAAAGGCTAGTACAAGCTTCAGTCAGTCCGCTCTTGGCAGACTGAACCTTCTGGACCACCGCACTCATAATGGTGCGGTGCTCCTTGTCGATGGAGGCGCCTTGGAGTGCCTCCAACATATTGTCCGGCGCCTCCGGTTGGACGGGGGTCACCGGCATGGTGGGCTTGCTCCTCTTGGAAGGAGCCCCCCCGCCGGACTCTGGAAACTTTGAAGGTTCCGGAGCGGTGTCCGGCCTAGAGCCGGACTTGGAGCCCTGGGGGGTTTCATCCCCTTTAATCCTAGAGTCCGGGTGGTCGCCTTGCGGTGCCTCCAGGACCACCTCCTCCCGGCTTGGAACCTGTTGGGACAACACTTCGGTGTCGTCCGTAGGGTGGGGGGAGGAAGCCGTCGGAAGCGAGTGCACATCCGACAAGTCCAGTGAGCCGCTCGACGACGCGTCGAGCCAGTCTTTGGGTGGGCTGCATAAACATATTCGACATAAGGGAAAGCTGTGCAATAAACGAATACTGTGAATTACTCTGGTATCCGGATACTTATGATTTTGCCAGGGGCTTGGCCCTAGGCGGCCACTCCTCTCCGCCGTCGTCGGCGTCGGTGGAGTAGTCTGGAGGAAGGGTTTTCCCCTTCTTGGACCCTCTGGCCTCCCTAGAGAGGGCGGCCTTCCTTTTCTTCTCTACTCCCGCTGGAGGGGGAGAGGTCTCTTCTTCTTCCTCCTCGTCTTCACGGGAGGAATGCGCCTCGAAACCATTGGATGATGGATCCGACCTCCTGGCGCTGGGCACTCTTTCGAGTCCCTGTGGCCTTCTTCACGGCCTTCTTCTCCGGCACCACATAGGGTGCCGGAACCAGCAAATTCGCCAAGCGAGCGTCCGCTGGGCCTTCGGGCAAAGGGGCCGGACAGTTGATCTGTCCTGATGTCACCTTCCAATCCTGTCAAAGATAAGGGAGCTTAGATCCCGCATGGAGTCAAACTATGAAAAACTGATACCCTGTAAAAGGAAAAAAACAGCTTACCGCATGAGCATGACGCCGCGTACTGAATCCGCGATCCTCGGTAGCGGATGCGGGGGACTCGGCGCCCTTGAAAAGCACCTTCCAGGCATCTTCGTACGTCGTGTCGAAGAGCCTGCTTAGAGTTTGGTGCCGTGCCGGGTCGAACTCCCACAGGCTGAAAGCCCGTTGTTGACACGGGAGGATCAGGCGGATGAGCATAACCTGGACTACATTGACAAGCTTGAGCTTCTTGTCCACTAGGGTTTGGATGCATGTTTGGAGTCCGGTCATCTCTCCTTTTTTACCCCATGACTGGCTGGTCTCCTTCCAGGAGGTGAGCCGCGTAGGGGGTCTGGATCGAAACTCGGGGGATGCGGCCCATTCGAGGTCGCGCGGCTCAGTGATGTAAAACCACCCCGATTGCCACCCCTTCAGGGTCTCCACAAAGGAGCCCTCGAGCCATAAGACGTTGGCCATTTTGCCCACCATGGCGCCTCCGCACTCCGCCTGGTTGCCGCGCACCACCTTCGGCTTGACATTGAAAGTCTTTAGCCATAGGCCGAAATGGGGGCGGATGCGGAGGAAAGCCTCGCACACGATGATAAACGCCGAGATGTGTAGGACAAAGATTGGGGCCAGATCATGGAAATCTAGGCCGTAGTAAAACATGAGCCCTCGGACAAATGGGTGGAGAGGGAAGCCCAGTCCATGGAGGAAATGGGGAAGGAACACCACCCTCTCATGGGGCCTAGGGGTGGGGATGAGCTGCCCCTTTTCGGGAAGCCAGTACGCGATGTCGTTAGACAGGTATCCGGCCTTCCTCAGCTTTTTGATGTGTCCCTCCATGACGGAGGAGACCATCCACTTGCCTCCCGCTCCGGACATGGCTGGAGAAGGTTGAGGTGGGAGTGCGGACTTGGGCGCTGAAGCTCGAGTGCACGAGAATGGATAAGCAAAGAAGGAAGAAGGCGTAGGTGAAAAGGTGGATCCTTATCCCCTTATATGGATGGACGCAACTACATGTCCCCACCAGCCTGGTAAAACTCGCTTATCTCCAAGCACCGTAATCAATGGCGCGGTTGGGTTACCCACGCCCATATTGATGAGAATCCCGGAATAAGGGGACACGATCTCTGCTTTGACAAGACGTGCCAAGGAAACCGCCTCGCATGACACGCTGAGGTGGGATAATGAAACGACTCGGATAAAGGCTTGGCCGTGGTGTGTCACGCTATGGAATATGTCAGCAGATTAGATTGGTGTAAATATTATTCTCTCTATGGCAATATGTGGAAACGAGCGGTAGAACTGCCCGAGCGGTACTACTGCTCGCCCGGCTGAGCATGCCTCCTCGCCGCGTGCAACCAGCTTAAGACTGCCTCGCCTGCCTTCATTGAATCTGCGCGTGTGACGACAACACGTCCTTCCATGAGCCGGCAGGCATTTTAGAACACAAAAATGACTACAATATAATTAATTTACGCATGGTCTTGACTTGTTGTGCTCGCACTGGTAGCAGGAACTAGTAGAGGATTTTCTTTATTTATAACTCTCCTCACATTTTTATGGCTTTGAAGTGAATCATGGTTGTGGACATTATGTATGAATGTGCAGATATCTGTGACCATGAGTTTGATGTGGAAGTTAAACTTGGAATGTCGGGCTTGTGCGTGAACTATACCATGTCCAATGCTTCGTCTGTTATTGTTTGGAAAGTAGTTGCTGTTATTACATGACCCAAAAAAAACATTTTGTGCCACATCAGTAGATGCACGGACATCACAACAGGCATGCTGACCGGATAAACATTTGAACATAGCTATTATGAAGGAAATTTTGTATTGACAACAGTTTTAGATAGAAGGAGACGCCTAGCCTGCTCTGCCTCTGCTAGCTTATTTCTGGCTTCTTCCAACTCTTCTTTGGCTTGGGTCAAGAGAGCATCTGATTGCTCTTTTCGCTTCTTCAGGAACTCAGCTACATTCTCAAGGGCTGTTGCACGCTTTCTTCCAGACTTTACTAATGCCACGAGGACACGAACAGTTGACGACTCCACCTGGCTTGTGTGTAATCCAGCATCATCTGGGAATTTGCACCTTGTGTCTAATCCAGCATCATTAGGGAACTGGCACCTTGTGTGTAATCCAGCCTCATTTTGGAAAAATGATCTCGAGGTTGACCATACTTCCCTCCTCACAGGAACTGCATCCTGACATGAAGTTACTTCTTTTTTAGATCAATACTCAGAGCAACCTAGATCCATTTAGTAGAAGTCGGATAAACAGAACTCGGAGAAGTGAATTCAAAAGGAATAAATAAATAAAAACAAACTACAAGGTGAGAACACCCACTTCCTACATCAAGCTAAAAATGAAAGCATTAGGACGATTAAGACTCTTCTTATTACACATCGAAGAACACCACACTTAAGAGAAACAGAAACTACAATATATACACATCGAAGAACACGAGGCTACATGAAAGTAATTGAAAGGGTGTTACTTACCAAAGCTCGTTTTACAGGTTTGGTGCAACTCCTCTTTAACTTGCCACGCTCCTTGAAGATGTCTCGAATATCCCGTGTTTGATCTTCATTGCTCCTCTGCATGTTCGCACTCGTGGTTTTAACATCTCAACATGGCAAGAAAAATATACTACTAGTAATACTCGCGCATCTTGTGGGCAACATTAAAGCACTCGTCTGCCATGCTAGAGCATACCCAACAAGATAAACTACTCATACAAATGCATCTTGATGTGTGCAACACATGGGCATTTTGCTAGTTCTAAAAACCTTTCCATCATTTGCCAGACTACTGGTTGCAGATGAAAAACCTACCCAAGCACAGCGCGATACAGGAGCGACACACAATTACAAGCTGATATTCTGTTGGACAATGGAGGCTATAACCAGTTACTTTTACGGGAACAATAGCACCCAGGAAATTTGAAGGGTAGGTATGAACAAAATTGGAACTGCACATGTACTGCTAAGTGATTCAATACACACATTACCAATCGAGGAGGAGAACGATGGTCGCGGCGGCCTCTGTGAGTCATGGTCGGCAATGGGAGTCAGTTCATTGTCCACAACGGTGGTACTTCTGTGCTTGGCGTCAGCTTCCGGGAAGCAGATAGGAGACCGTGGAAGACGATGCTAGGGAAGAGGCTCCGTGTACAACGACGACGGTGGACCAGCTCCAGTGTAGCGTACGAGGTCGTCGATTAGGCAGATGCGCTGCGGTGGACGAGTGCACCGATGTAAAGGGGAGGAGCACGAAGGCTGCGGTGCCGTGGAGAAGTCTATTTTGCGATGGGGATAGAAATTGGGGAGTATTCAGGTGTACTACTCTGGGTGCCGGGGTGGGGTTGGCTGGGTAGGGTGAACCTGAAGTTATGAAAACAGCCCCCTACCAAGCGACATCCGTAGGCCTGTTCCGAAGGCTATGATGGCAACTTCCCACAGCTCGAATCAGGGTCGCGGGAGATTTTCCCGCTGACCTCAAAATTTTGTGACACTGGACTCCCCGTGTGGCGTGTTGGGTGATTCGGCTAAGGAACTAGCGAGTAGTAGTAGTAAACTCTGCATATTAGGTTTGACCGAAGTCAAACTTCCTAAAGTTTGACCAAGTTTATAGAAAGATATAAACATTTACCATAAAAAATATGTATGATGTGAAAGTACATTCAATAATGAATCTAATGGTATTTATTTGTTATTGTGTATGTTAATAATTTTTTGTTATAAGCTTTCTGAGAGTTTACAAAACTTGACTTTGTCCAATGCTAATACGCGGACTTAAATAAAAATGGAGGGAGTACACATTTGTTTTCTTAGTTTGTAGTGAACTAATCATTTGTTTAAATTGTGAAATAAATATATTAGGCTATTGACTTTGAATGTAATGGTCTATACAATTCAATAGTTACAATCATTGTCAAATCCCAAGATGTATACAAGGTCTATAGCACTTCACAACATGCTCAAACTCACATAATCCCAGTCAAATGAGAATCTAAATGCATTTCATAGTTATTACTTTGTAGGATGCAACAAGAACAACCATAACTATACATCAGCCATTATAGAAGCAACATTTTGACATATCCCAACGTGTGAATCAAACGTGCAGAGAGAGCTTTTGAAGATGCAGCAGATAGGGCGGGAAAGATTGTATGTATGTGGATGAGAGGGTAGGAGACAAACCTAACGAGACAAAGAGAGAGAGATAGAGAGAGAAAGAGAGAGGAAGAAGTTAGGTCTGTGAGAAAGATGCATACATGTAATATACATGAGATGCGTGTGCATCTGGATTCTGTATACGTGGAAGGAGAAGAGACAAAATGTTTGATGAGAGAGCAGGAAAAACATGGACGAGAGGGGAAGGATCTCGTGGGTTGAGGGATTGACAATTTTGTGCGGGGGAGAGAGGGATTGGTAATTTTATGCAGGAGAGAGAGAGGGTGGGGGGAGGAGTCAGTCAGTCGTCGTCACATCACCCTGCTTCCAAATGACCACGCATTCTCTAGCGCCGTGTGGTCGCCGTCTTTGATCTGCTCATTGCCCTCTTTGAAGATTGAGGTGTTGTGCATGTTCGGGTGCAAAGAAGCACAAGCGAGAGTGGTCGCCGTATAACCTTGGATGGGGATGAATTGTGTGCTCGGGGGAGTGTGTGTGTGTGTGTTGTGCTGCGTGTCTCTCTCTCTCTCTCTCTCTGTGTCATATATTGAGAGAAAACAAACCTAAGGAGAGAAATGGGTATTCAGGAAGAGATTGTGCGGGCCTTGAGGTGGGCAGGGGCCGGGTGAGGGTGTCAAAATGTGCGCATTGATGCATGTGTTGCATGCGATCGTGCAAGGGACGGACGAATCGAGAGAGATGGTTGTTGTGTTACGGATGCTCCTCTCTCTGTCTCTCTCCCTCTCTCTCTCTCTCTCACACACAAGTAAACTAGAAGACCGTTCTCTCATGTATACACAACATATCGGCATCTGTCTATGTCTCACTCATGCACGATCATTTGCACATTCACACCTCTCTATGTCTGTATCACACGCACACGGTCTCCACATTGCCCTTCCGCCACAACACACACATGGACACATACACATGTTCTCTCTCAGTCACACACACAAAATCAGTATTAAAAAAACTAGGGCACACCTAAAACGTCCGGATCCAAATGAACACGAATTGGAGCTAAATTCAAATATATGGAAATATTGCAGCGTCAAGAACTTTCATAGGAAAAAAAAGTTGAGTAATATTCGAGGATTGTTTTCACACACAAAAAGGTTCAGTGGATGTCCTTCGAGCGTGACACAGTGACGCACCATTCGATCGACCGCGCGACCGCGGTTCATGTGCTTGCACAAGATTCTGTATCGTGGCCATGGTACTAAGGCTGGTCACAATGGGCAAGAACATAAGCTAGTAACTAATAAAAGCGCTACTAAGTCTAATGTTTATGTGTACTAGTACGGTTTTCTTTTAAGTTTGACCAACCTTATATATAAAACTAAAGTAAGCTCCCACACGCGCACTCATCAATATCGTGGCCGTTACGCATGCCGGCGCCCGCCTGCTCCGGCCAACAATTTCTCACCCATCACCGCCGTGTCGCCGCCATCCCTGTGCCATGAAGCCGAAGGCTCGCCCGCTCACGTCGTCTGCAGTCCCTCCTCGCGATGCCGCCGCGCTGCCAAGCACGCGAGCAGCTAGTGGAGCCGTGTCTATGCATGCAGCGTACGAAGAGGAGGACGAGCACATGCTCCAGCATGCCGGCGAGGAGGAACTAGCGTGTCATTGTCGTCTCCGCCCGCGCGGAGGAGGCGCGCATGGTGGCTATCGCGGCGGAAGCCGGTCGCGTGCGCGTCGAGCCTGCAAACCGGGTGCGGACGTGGAATCTACCTTCGAGACCTTGAATGCCATGTGGATCCTGCAATCTGAAGGAGCAATTTGGGTCAGTCGACACATGTGAGCCGTTTGATGCAACATGGATGGCTATAAGGGCTTCTTCCACCTCTTCTGCCGTCTTATTCCTTCGCTCCGTCGAACTTCTTTCACAAATTGACTGACCCAAATTATACTACTAGTACGAACGTATTAAGTACAGTAGGAACACGAAGATACGAGCAGTAGTACCAACTGCAAGAAGAACAGTAGTAAGACATAGTACTAGTACTACTGTACATACTAAAGAGTTCAAATAACAAGAAAGAACATAGACATAGGGGCTGTTTGGTTCCTAGCCACACTTTGCCAGACTTTGCCACACCTAAGCTTAGGCAAGTTTGACCAAGTTAGGTAGGTGTTTGGCTCTAGCCACATTTGAGACAAGGAATTTTTTATGAGCAGTGAACCCCACATGTCATAGACACAAAAAGTGTGGCAAGATTCCCTTAGGCAAGCCAAAGTATGGCTAACAATTTGAGCAACTCAAGTAAGGCAAGTGTGAAAAATGTGGCAAAAATCATGTGACAACATATGTCAAAGATAGTCACAATCCAAACAGCCCCATAGTTCTACTGGGGCCTCAGCATAACACACCCTTGAAAATAAACTAATAAGCAACTAGTCCGCTTGACACTGCAGTAGAACCAGCATGAGCGACGGCACTACCACCTACTTGGAGTCTGAGTCCACGTCCTCGACTTCGTCCTCGTCCCTCTTCCTCTTCCTCTTTGCCGACGCTTCTTTGCTTGAACCGGACACTGGGCTCTGCTTCTTCATCCAACCCTTGTAGATATTTAAACAAAGGTAGGCATCCATTGCTGCGTACATGATGTGATCTTCATCTAATGTCTTCGACTCCCATGCATGATGAAACTCGTGATGAGGTTTCTTCAGTTTAGTGTACGAAGGATCAATCATGGCTGCTGCCAGGGTCAGCATTGAAGGTTGAGAGGAGGACACCAGGCTTGCCTTCTAGATATCGAAGGGCTGGCCTACAACGATACCTATCCGACGCGGGATGTCACTGTCGTTCTTAAAGCCTACAGTAACGAATTTCACTCTTTTGTCCTTGAGGAAGTTCTTAAAATCCTGGCACTCAACGTCGGCATGGCATATGTGGTAGACCAAGCAAACGTTATGTAGGCAAACCTGGATCACGTCGGGCTTCTTCCTCTCTTCGTCCTTTAGATCCTTCTCTCGTCCCAGGACTGTGGTGTACTCAACATCTAGCCCAGCGACCCACTCATCCGTTGAACTGTTGAACATGCGTAGGAAGCGAGCAAGCCATGCTTTCACCGTCTCAGATCCATGTGTGTAGATGATGATGAACTGATCGCCGGTGATGGCTCTAACCTGGTACTCAGCGGCGACCATGGAGATTTGGGAGGCCATGGATTTTGGAGGAGGTTAGGAGAAGTTGAACTGTAGTACCCCGCAAAAAAAACTGGGAGCGAACTAATGTGAAAGGACGGGACGACTGGGAGCGAACTGTTATAAGGTAGAAGACGGGGATGAGTAGGGCGTGCGAACGACATGGGGTTGCTGGCTTGCCAGGTGGATAAACGGCTGCAAGCCCCCAAAGAGTTCTCGAGAACTATGCGGGACCCACCACTACAAAAAAATACACTTTCGTGATGATACGTGTTTGTCATAGTAGGTCGCTTTTTTGTCATGCATGTACATCCATGACAAATTTATGACAGAATCAAGATAGTCATACCTGTGCTGTCGTAGAAGTGTTCCATGACATTACCAAAATTATCATCACGGACGTGTCCACTTCCATGATGATAAATCACGCATCATAGAAGTGCTTTCGTCAAGGGTGACCGACACATGGCATCCATCGTAACGGAACGTCGTTAAGCTATCGGGTCGGGTTTTGGATTCGATAACCCGTTAACAGCCCGACCAATGGGAAATTTCCACGTGTAAAATCATCATTGGCTGGAGGAAACACGTGTCGGCTCATCGTTGGCACAGATGTCAACCACTCATTGGACGGAAGGCGCCTATGATACGTTGACACGTGGCATGGACCAACACAGGCCCATTCCTGTGAAAAGGCCAGCCTGTTTGACTTGGTCAAAAGCTGGCAGGCCGGCCCATGGAAAGCCTGTTAACGGCCTGTTCGAATATAGCCCATTTACAGCCCGCTAACCCAAGGCCCGTTATGCCCTATCCGAATTATGCCCAGTAGCATCATCTAGGCCCTCCAATATGATTCCAGCCTGTTTTCACTTCTGGCCCATGTATGGCCCATGACGTCTTTCGGCCCATATGAGGCCCTATGTAACCCTTGGCCTACTAACGACCCGTGGTGAAACTGGCCCGTAATGAACAGTGTATCACTTTACACCCATTAATAGCCCATGGTGAAACTGGCCCGTAATGAACAGTGTATCACTTTACACCCATTAACAGCCCGTGGTGAAACTGGCCCGTAATGAACAGTGTATCACTTTATACCCATTAACAGCCCGTTATTCCGTTGGGCCGTTTCCAGCCCATGTTATCTTTCAGCCTTCTCAGAGCCTATTTATTCTTGGGCTCATTTCCAGCATTCGTTTACTTACGGCCGTTACTGTCATTTTCTGCTTGTGGGCCAAATTCAGCCCGTGGTTACAGTCGGCCCGTTTGTGGTCCGTTAATACGTTGGGCCATTTTCATAGCGTCATCAAATACGGCCTATTAATGATGGCCCATTATGGTCGGCCCATGAAGGGATGATTCCAACTCTAGCCCGTTTACGGCCATAATGCGGCCTGTTATTGGCCCATGTTTGGCCATCGATCATACTGCCCGTATAAGGCCCATTGATGATACGGCCCGTAGAAGGCCCATTGTTTCTATGGCCCGTAGAAGGCCCACTGTTTCTACGGCCCGTAGGAGGCCTAGTGTCACTACAGTAAATATTAGCCCATGGTTATTGTGGCCTAGTTTTAAAAAATAGGTTATTGCAGCCACTAGCAAACCGCGGAAAAAGAACTGCAATGACTAGAAGGAAACAAATAAACAAGACAACAAGGAAATAACTAAGCAAGCAACTTACGCTAGGCTATCACGGCTATCACACATATTACATCCACTGGGCACCGAAGTTCGCCACCAGTGCAAATAAACGCGCCCACAAAAGAATATACAAAACTGAGAGCACTTCAGAAGGCACTAGGCCTGGCCAGGTTGGGCCCCCCAAACAACTGAAGAAGCTGAGTAGACCTCAGTTGTGTCAACGATTGATGCATCAACACTAGATTTAAGGCATGATGGTGCGCACAACAGTCCTCTGACATCTTCATTGCATCTTTGACTTCAAGTCGGAGCTGAGGTGAAGCAAGCCTTTCCGCTTTAAGTCGAGACTGAAGAAGTCGAACTGATTGAGGTAGCGACTGCACAGAGGTTGTCTCACACCTGCTGGTGAGTAGCTTCAACTCACTGTCTTCATCAACACAAGACCTTGGGGTCATCTCACTGTCCTCAAGATGGTTTGGCTCACTATCTTCCCTAAAGTTCTGCCTGGCATAAGAGATACGAGTCTGAAAGAGAAACAAAGAGACACGTAACAGGTTTTACAATTATATAAGCAAATAAATGGATCTGTTCTGCATAAGGAACATGTTTTTACAACTACAATTTGAAACTGGTAGTTGTTGCAAACATCCAATCAGATGTAAACAGCAAAGCAAACAATAGTGGAGGAAATGATGCCTATCCAAATCTATACTAGAACAAAGTTTGAAGGCTTGAGAAGGATGAATTTACATTACATGTTAACACGGGCTGGATAAAGCCCTTCTCCATGTTGATGGAAGGATAATTCAATAAATTCCCGAAAGAAAATTCTTTATAAGCGTTGCTATTATTCTACATTTTGCAAAGAGTAAATATAGATCAAATAATATTGGAAGAAATAGAGGATAATGAAGCTCAGGTGCAGACTGATGATACATAATCAAATAGCAATTAATTAAGTACAACGTTACAAGGCAAAAGGGAGAGAGGTACTGACAAGAGCAATGCAGAGCCCATTATTGTTTTGAGATCGTATGATCCTTTGAGCAAGGAGATTCATCTGAAATTAGTTTTCATACAAGAGAGAAGGTAAGGCACAAGCAGAAATTTAGGAGTTCAAATTTTGAATTGATATCACAGACAATACCTGACGCTGGGCTCCCAGCAGTTCTAATAGGGGTTTGGCCACTGGAGTAGGGGTCAAGTGCGGTACAGTTGGGCTTGTGTTTTCTGTGGCTGCTGATCTATCTGATTTAACAGGTATCACTACCTTTTCCAAATACCTAGTTTGTACTCCTTGACCACCTGCACTCACCCTCTTCCTTTTGGACACCTATTACGAAAGAACAACATTTGAATGGAAAAACATAGTGTGACGACACATGGAATAGGTACTGAAAATGGATAGGTATGGCATATACTCATATATGATGCTTAAACTAAGCAGATGGTGTAACAAAGTAGAAGTAATGCAAGAGGTCAGAAGCAAAATATGTGCGACCAATACAACTTTGAAAAGTTAGAGCAAGCACCTTGATGGGTGAATAAGATAGGCCATCCTCCACCATGCCAAGTTTGTTAGGCAGTGGATCATTCCGCAATATTCCTCTTGTGTGCCCATTCTCATATTCATTTTGATAATGTTCAATATCTGACATGCATGAAAACATAAAAACAAGTGAATTTTCTCTGTAATGCAGAAGTGATTCTAATCCAATACTCCCTCCCTGCAAACCCCTTTGTGCTATCTCTGCAATAGTTTTAGAAGATGCCATGCATGCTGTAATTTGTTGTGTGCATTAATATAATGTGGCCTACTACTCAAAATATGAGAGCTCAAGAAGTGATGACACTTCGTAGATGATAGCTTCAACATATAGTAAAGAAGAACAAGTCAACCTGACCTGACAGATTCAAAATATACTAAGGGAGAACAACTCGACCTGACCAGTCGACCGCAAGAGAAGAGTATCATCTTAAAGAAGAGCAGAAGAGCAAGCAGATTGAAGATATTACAAGTCTTTTAATACAATGTCGATTGGCCACCCATGATGAACCAGAGCGCACAGAGAAATACTATTCTTTCTGGTCTCTCCATATGTGGCTCACATGCATTTTGAAACTAAAGTAGGAACATTTAGCTAAACAATTAAACATCTCTCAGTTTTACTAATACCAGCAATAATATCAGATATGAATTTGTACAACTAAGCTTGTTTAGCTCGATGGGTGGAGCAGTGCTATTACGACATGAACCATGTAGGCTGATTGTGGTCATCATAAAATGGGGAAAACATAAGCATGATGAGTACAGTGTTAGCCGTGGCAGTGGGATGGCAGATCTGAAGCTACAAACTGCACAAAGGGTAGTTAGCAACCGATGTTTGCTTTGAAATAACAACTAAGATTTGGTATGGACAAGAAAGTACGGTCAACAAGTGACAAAGAAATGCAATTATGATGTCTCTCTATATGTCGCGACATGCATTTGGAAACTCAAGTGGGACCTTTAGCTAACCAATTAAATGTGTCGGTTAACTAATATCAGTATCATATCACAATCATATTTGAACAACTAAGCTTTCGAATTCTGAGTGTTGTGTTGTTTAGCTTGAAGGGTGGAGTAATGCTAGTACGACAAAAAGCACCTACGCAGATCATAGTAGAGTAGATAAAAGGGGAAAACCCTAAGCATCAAGAGAAAAATCAGGAAAGTGGAACTAGCTGGACCAGTGGGTGGCGCACATGCTTTTCGAAATGAATATAGGAACATTAGGTGACCAATTAAACGTTCTCTGTTTTAGTGATATGAGCATCATATCAGATTCGTATTTCAACACGTAAGCATTTGGGTTGAGGTCTTGAGGAGCAGTGCTAGCACGACACGAAGCACCTACAATGATGGTAGTGAATATAAAGGGGGGAAACCATAAGCTTTACGAGTATAGTGCCCGTGCCATGGCGGATCTGAAGGTGCAAACCGGACAAAGCTACTTCACAACCAATGTTTGCTTTCAACTAGCCACTACGATTTGGTACGGACAAGAAAAGTACAGTAAACAAATTACGATCTATTTTCCGGGTGAGATCAATAACTTAAGCACATATGGAAGAGTACCACCTCTCTTGCGACGCCGTGTAGGCCTATGCTGATACGTTGAGGGTGCTGCGGGTGCGATGGCTGTCGGCGGCGGGGAAGAAGACTTTAGACGGCAGACGGCCGGGTCGGGGGATATATCCTGTTGCCAGGGACGAGGTGGTCGTAGGAGCGGCAACAACAAGGTGGACGATGGCGCCGATGAAGCGAGAGGAGGCGATGAAAGGATGCTGGTCCAGCTCCGTGGATGAGAGACGTCCATCTCTTGCAGTGGACGATGGGGTAGGGGTAGCGGCTCCGGCAAGGTGGAGGATGGGGTGGCGGACGAAGGAGGCTGGCCGCAGTGCGGAGGTTGTCATGCCGCCGACGGTGTATGAATGGGGAAATGGAGGTGAGGGGGGATCTCAAACTTTGGGACGCGCTTCTCTGAAATGGGGGAAAGTTACGAAATTATCCCCTGTTTAAAATTTCGGACATCGCGTTGGTTGGGGATAGGACGGTAATCTCGCATCTCCCAAATATTTGCCGGTAACTATTTCGGGCGAGGAGAGGGTGTTTTGCCGCCCACGGTTGGCGCCCATGGTGTATGAACGAGGCTGACAGGTAGGGCGGTTCTGTCACGTCTGATGGAAGTTATACATCTGCCCCTATTTAAAATATAAGCCTACATTGATTTCGGACGAGGAGAGTTTGTTTTGCCACCAACGTGTATGAATGGGAAAATGGAGGAAGAGACACATGTCTTTCGGACGAGCTTGAATCAAATGTGTTTTCCACCCACGTTTGGCGCCCACCGTGTCTGAATGGGCTCAGAGGCTGTCGTGTCACATCTGATTGAAGTTACTAGTCTACCCCTAGCAACAGTAGTGTAAATCATGTCGATAAGGATGTCAAGTGTCTGGGGTAGACAGTAATTTCCATCTCGCAAACACTTGCTTCGAGCAGCCCACAAATTATAGTGGGTGTTTAGCCGCTTCGTTCAAAACTTGGGAGAATTAGCATTCACGTTTGCCCTGGGACCTGGCAAACTAAATTAAAATCCAATTTGTATTCGATTACGAATATCCACAGATAATTATATGTTTTTTTATTTATTTCTTCAAAACCACGACACAGATTTATTCCAGCTTTATATATGATTATGATTTAGAAATGTTGTGATCTTCGAATTCAGTAGGTTGGATACACTCTGAGTCAAACAGTTATTTCATCCAATACAATATGCTCACACGACAAACAGTTCACCTTATGTCAATCATACAAGTTCTGAGGATTGCCTCGCCTAAAAAATTCGGATCATTACAACACATGGACAACATAGGGGGTCTTGCAACATAATCCATTCAGAGACATGACACAACATGCAAGTACAATAATCTAATGAAAATTTGAACTGATATCTAAAGAAGAACCGGGATTATCTTGGGCTTCAGATAGCAGAAACAACAGGACCTCCTCCGTGTTAAAATGCAACATTCTTACTTCCTCCAATTCTTGGGTTGCTTGCATAATGCGTGCCGCTAATTCCGTAATTTCCAGCCTCAAGGTGAATATTACCTCATTCATGGCGGCCACACCATCTCTTTCTGCCTCTAGTAGAGCCTCAAGCACTATAATATCTGTGCTCAGACTGCTCTCCGGCGGTGTTGCCTCTGAACTGCTACCATCTGGTAACATGGATGGCGCACTGCTTCCACAAATAGATTCTGGGGTTGTACATTGTGTCCTAGTGTGAACGGCATCCTGAAAGGTTTCCGTTGGACATCAGTAAGAGATAGTTATCGTATGATCCAAGCAGTAAGCTTACATGGTAAACGACGGACGAATTATTGCCGATCATGGCAAACTATATTTAAATGGTTCGAAGCAGCATCAGCCGAAAAGAAATTAAAATGGTAAGATGAAACTACGGATGTAAGTGGCAAATAAACGAAATCCGCCAGTCCCATCTAGTTGGTTTTTGCTACCTCCCTAGTTCATTTTCCTCAAAAAACAAAAACTCTTTTGAACTATCATACCACTAGTGGACTTTAATCGGGATTAAACCGGACCCAGTTGACATCCCTAGTTGAAAGGGAGTGTACAACCGCTATATTTAAGTTGCCAAGGAATCTAAGCAGTTGAAATAATCTGAGAAAGCACTTAACAGTGTGGCCTCATATAAACTACGAAGACAGTCATGTGATGAAGTTGAGAGGAAAATTTAAGGACTCAAATGAAATAGGCATGCATTTCTTTATGATAGTACAGCAGGCACTGCTGACATATTGGCCAAGTCAGGTATAGCGTAACAACAAATAAGCATTCGAATCAAGCAATACAACAAAGCAGACAACTGAACTATTTGTAATTCGGTAGGATTACAGGCACAAGCGAAGAAAGCAGCCCACTCGCATTACATTTCACATGTACTAAAACACACTGGCTTACCATATGTTGCTGTGAAGCCTGGCTGCCATTGCAATGTTCTTTGAAGATATCGTCAGCATCCCGTGGTTGCAAATCTAGTTGTTGTAGTTTATTCTGCACCATCTATTTAGGTAAAATTAATTTTAATCGCATGCATTGGTCCAAATTCATCATCAATGGTTCATCTAAACTAATGAAAGAAGGGTGTGTGCATACACGACAATACTCCCTCTGATTCTTTTTACTTTGCGTATAACTTTTTCTCAGTTTTCTCGTATTAGTCTGCGCGTTGCCGATTCCTAGCACTGGTTTCCTTTTGTGCCCCGCCCCATCCGCCTCTTCCCTAATTAATTGGCAAATTAGTCCAGAAAAATTAAACCAGTGCCCTCCTTGGTTTGCGGGTCAAGAGTTATGGGCAGAGTAAATAGAATCGGAGGGAGTATATCTGCTTCCCTCTATTTTTATGCTTGTTCGAGGTGCCAGCCCCAAAAGAACAAATATTTTGCGTGATGGGGTTGGCAGCTCCATAATTAATATAAGCATCAAATTAGTCATGCAACTTGGGAAGATCAAGAACACACAAACAAGTAATGAACAGAGGCTCGGAGCAGTGATGTAATAGCTAGCATCAGAAAATGTAGGGTAAAATGAACAAAAAGCAGCGGAACCACATGCTAGTTTGCTGATGTGTAATTAAGCATAGAGAACATTAAGTAGTCTGATGGAACCAACAGGTGGCATCAGAACAAAACTAAAGCATATTAACTATATGTGCACTGGTATATAATTTAGCACATGTAACATGTTCACTGCCAGAAGTATGGCCCTACAGGTGTGTCACAGCCCTAGAATTCCACTTTGTAATTAGTTGCATCAGTGAGTGGCATCCATGCATCATGTTTAAATTCCTTTTGAATGTGAATTGGGGAAAGTGGAAAACCTCAGAGATCATTTCTAAAAATGATCAACATTAAAAATTGCTTCAAACAAACCCAAGAAAATGTTCCTGTTAAGCTATAAAAATATTGGCAAGAAGTAAAACTCAAACCAATATTTTTGGAGTCTTAGGGATATTTATTTTGGGCCTTTGAAATTAAATCAATAAGTATTTGACTTTTGGATTATATTCATTTTATATAGAATATATTTCAAAAGGCCCTGAAATTATTTATGTGCCTTTGGAAAAGTCCATAATGGCAACATACAGATATTCAGAAGGTTTTGCCCTGTTTTGATTTACTTTTGAATTTGAATTAGTGGCAAAATAATTAAAACAAAATAGAAAAACAGAAAATAGAAAAGATAGAGCAGATCTTACCTGTAGCTTACCTGGCAGCCCAGCTCGCTGGCCCAGCCTACCAGGCCCATTGCCAGTCATCTCCTAGCTCCTGCCAGGAGGACGACGCCATGTCGCCCGCGCACACACCCGAGGATTACACCTCCTGCTTCGTGCTGGCGGCCTCCCCTTCGAGCCTATCCGCGCATGGAGACGCCCGCGACCCCCTGGACCCTCCCGCTCACTCTCTCGAGCTCCTCTCCCCACTCTCCCGAAACCCCCTGCCCCTCCTCTGCTCTCTTCCCGCAACGCCACCATCGCCGCCGCTCGTTGTTGCCGCGGCCGGAGCCACCTCCTCGCCCTCCACCCGAGTCCAGAAGCTTCGTCTTGTCTACCTCGTCCTCTCCGTTGACTCATGCGACGCCGGACGCCTCGAAGCGGCGCCCCCGACGCCTTCTTCTTCCTTGGTCCGCAAAGATCACCGACGACCGTGTGCCCTCCTCGACGCGTCCTCGAGCCCGCAGACCCTCTTCGCCGCCTCCCTGTGAGCTAGTACGCCTCCTCCCGTGCTCGCCCCCTCTGTTCCTGTCCGCTAACCGCAGCCCCGCCATGGCCGAATCTCACTTCAGCTCGAGCTCGTCGCCGACGTTACTCCGGCGACCTGTTGGTCACACAACTGTGTCCAATGGATTCATGAGCACCCGTAGAGCCCGTAGCTGCAAACCGTTGGTCATTCCACGCACTGTGGCATTGAGTCCGTCGATGTCCGAGCTCCAGCCGCCGCTAACCTCGCCGCCGCCGTTGCAACAGGCCATCCCCGACGGCCCCGCGGCCTCTCCTAGATGCACACGAGCCTGGGCTTCCTCCTGGTGCCCTCGCCCGCCATCCCCGTGGCCTGCCATGCGGGCTCCGCCGTGACTTGAAGTCGCCGGTGACTAATCACCGATAGTGCTGACATGGCAAGTCATTAGCCACTAATGACGCCCTAATTAACCCCCTAGAGCCACTGCCATGTGGGCCCCTATACCTGTTTAGGTTAGTTTTATTTTCTGTTTAGTTTAGTTCATAAACAGTGGGACCCACCCGTCAGCATTGACTCTGCTGACGTGGCCGTTGACCAGGCCCACCTGTCAGCGACACTAACCAGCCCTGTGTCACTGACGTGTGGACCCCACACGTCAGGTTTGACCCGGGGCAACCCTGTTGACATGCTGACGCCAGCATGACGCAATGCTGACGCAGTTAATAATTTTCTGGATTTAAAATAATTCAGAAATTCCAGAAAATGCCCAAAACTTCTAAAATTCATAGAAATTAAACCGTAACTTCAAATGAAATAAGTTATATATGAAAAATGATCGGAAAAATCCAAAGAATCTGATTATGGCATTATCATGCATGTTTGAACAACTTATGCCTGCTGATCAGGTCAAATCAAATAAGTGTCATTTAAATAATCACATATGGAGTGGAATTTGAGTCTTTGGTTCAATCCAACTTCATTTAATCTGGTTTTAGTTGCATTAGCTCAAATCACAACATATTGACATGTCATGATCATGCATCATAATGTGCATTGCATTGATTGTATTCTTTTTGTGTTTGCCGATGATTGTTCCCCCCTCGGTAGACGTATGTTTCGACGATGTGATCAATGACACCGATGAAGAGTTATACTATCTTCAGAAGTGCCAGGCAAGCAAAATTCCCTTGTTCATTCTGATACAATCCCATTCTCTCGCTCCTGCTCTCTTTTACTGCATTAGGACAACAACGATTCATCTATTACTTGTTGCGGTAGTTGAACCCCTTATCCTCTGCATGACCTGTCATTGCCATAGTAAATAGATGAAACCCACTAGCATGAGTAGGAGTTGTTTGAGCCCTGATGTGCCTACTCATTCATGCTTGTTTTTCATGCCTGCTATTGCTTAGAGTTGTGTCAGGTCTGATTCATCGGGGATGAATTGGAAAGTTGTGAACATGTCCTACTGTGTGTGAGCTAAGTGTGTGAACACGATTTGGTAAAGGTAGCGGTGAGAGGCCATGTAGGAGTACATGGTGGGTTGTCTCATTGAAACCATTCTTAGGAATTGAGTTCTGTGTCTGTGATCCATGAACAGCTACTACCACTCATTGGGATCCTTAATTGACCCTCTCGGCTTCTTAATCACCCTAGTACTCTGTCCAGGAGTTGCAACTAGTTTCTGGTGTTTGTAGGTTATGTGTTGGTGGCCGTGCGTAGCGCTGACCCTAGGGGTGGGCTATGATGCAGTAGATACACCATGGCATGGTGTACCAGGCGCCCGTTTGGTGTCTCGGGAACCCTGTTCACATCGTTCGGGGTCGTATGTGGAAACCTCGGTCGGACTCCCTGCGGATGGAACCTGGATAGGCGATAAACCTGGACTAGAGACTTGAGTGTTTAGGTAGGCCGTGGCCGACACCCTCGTTGGGCTTCCACTTGAAGGTTGCCGAGTACATGTCGTGTAAACGACGGTAAGTGGTGGGAGCATGTGTGAAGAAGTACACCCCTGCAGGGTTATCATTATTTATTCGAATAGCCGGATTCCTCGGATATGGAAACTTGGACCCCTTGCATAGTTCATAGACAAGTGAAAGTGGATACTCTAAAACTCCCAAGATAAGTGTGAGTGCTATGGATGGCCTTCTCGTAGGGAGACAAGAGCGGATCCATAGTGGTGTATTGATATGGTGAATATGTGCACTCGTGTGCGCCACCTCAAAAGAGATACTTGCAGACATAGTTTAGGTTAGCCACTGGGTCAAAGCTGGCTTGCTGCAGTTAAACTCCACCACCCCCTTTGTTGATACTGATGCATATGTAGCTAGTTCTGATGTAAGTCTTGCTGGGTACATTTGTACTCATGTTTTCCTATTTTATGTTTTTGCAGAGAGACGTTAGTCTCGCTAGTAGTTCCGTGTGGACTTCGACGTTTAGCTTGATACCTCAGCTACGATCTTGCTAGTAGTCTCGGTAGGATCTGGTAGATAGTCAGGCTTCTCAGCCTTTTCCATTTGTAGATGTCTGTACTCAGACATGCAAAGCTTCCGCATGTATTTGTCTTGTATGCTCTGAATGTTGTGTCATGAGACCCATGTTTGTGATATCTCGCTCCTCGGAGCCTAATGAATAAATACTTGAGTCGTAGAGTTATGTTGTGATGCCATGTTGTATTTGCACATATCGGGCATATTGTGTGTATGATTGAAATGCTTGGTATGTGTGGGATCCAACAATCTAGTTGTTTATCCTTGGCAGCCTCTCTTATGGGGAAATGTATTCTAGTGCTTCCTTGAGCCATAGTAGTCTGCTACAGCCCGGTTCACCGGAGTCCTGCTAGCCCAGCACTACTGCTCAGGACACTTGACTGGCCGGCATGTGTTTCATTTTGTTCCTGTGTTTGTCCCTTCGGGGAAATGTCACGCGGTGACATCCGGAGTCCTGCCAAGCCTGCTACAGCCCGGGTTACCGGAGTCCTGTTAGCCCAGTGCTACAGCCCAGATTCACACACTGCTGACCGACATGCTCGAAGTTGATTCATGTATGCATGTCCCCATAGGTTAGTGCCGCTTTGGGTTCACGACTAGCCATGTCGGCCCGGGTTCCTTGTCATATGGATGCTAGCGACACTATCATATACGTGAGCCAAAAGGTGCAAATGGTCCCAGGCCATGGTAAGGCGACACCCATGGGAATACCGTGCGTGAGGCCGCAAAGTGATATGAGATGTTACCGACTAGATCGATGTGACTTGGAATCGGGGTCCTGAAATCGTTGGTATCAGAGCCTGACTATGTCGGATTTCAGGTTCCGGCAGACCCTTGAGGTTCGAACACTGGGGTGCGCGCGGAGATTTCGCCTCCTACCTACCTGCACCCCTCCGCCTCGCTAAGATCTAAGCTATGAAAAGAACAGCACAAGAGACACAGGGTTTATACTGGTTCGGGCCATCGTTGTGGTGTAATACCCTACTCTAGTGTGTGGTGTGGTGGATTGCCTCTTGGGCTGATGATGATGAGCAATACAAGGAAGAACAACCTCGCGAGGGTCTGTTCTTGGCTGGGGGGATGAACTGCTCGGAGGAGTTTAGTCACCCTTCTCTCTCTCTCTTCTTGATTCTCTCTCTGATTTCGATCCCCATCTTGATTGCGATCCTATCTCTTGATTACCATCCGATCCCTCTACCCTGTGGGTGGCTAGTCCTATTTATAGGCAAAGGCCCTGGGCCTCTTCCCAAATATTGAGCGAGAAGAGTGCCAACAATTGGCCATTTTGAAGGGGAACATCTAGTACACTTATCCTGACTAAAGTTGGTCCTCGCCTGCCAAAGGCTCTGGTGGTGACGCTGGCTTGGACTCCACAATGACTTCCTCCCTGCCGTTGGACTGGTCTTGGTCTCGTTGCACCGAAACGGGTGCCTTTGCTTGATGCTCTCGCCTGCGCTTGCTCCCATTGCACCAAAGAGGAAAGGAGGACATTGCGCGGGCTGGCGCCCGCCTGGCACCCTTGGTCGTCATGGCTTGCGTCACGGGCACCTCGTGAGGTACCCCGCCTTGATCTCTCTGCCTCCTCGCGAGCCAGCCTGATGAGGCCGTGCCTGAGGAAGCTCCGTGCCGTCCGCCCTGCGAGGCTTGGCCCCTCGCGAGGGTCTTGGGTCTGTGTTGATGAAGATGGGCCGTGCTGGGCCCCCTTTGAGCCACGCCGCAGGCCGCAGGCAGGCAAGTCTGGGGACCCCCGTTCCTAGAACACCGACAGTAGCCCCCGGGCCCAAGGCGCGCTCGGACGTGGCCGTGCAGGAAGGCGAAAGGGCAAGGGCGAAGCGTCGCGGACCTAACAGCCTGCGGCCTTGGGCGCTGCGTGGCAGTTGATTGGACGTGGGCGTCTCCGCTTCCCCATGGCGCCTCGGGAACTGCACGGATTGGACAAGTCCCTGCATGCCAAGCGGGTCATGATTACCTGCGATCGTGGGGGCCAACGGTTGGCCCTCGCCGGCTATAAGTACGGATCGGCGCGCGCCCTTACAGTTCATCCCCCTTGCTTCTCCTTCTTCTTCATGACCCTGTCGAGGAGGTTCTCGGCCGCAGAGAAGGGGATGGCTTGCCAGGTTGAGCCTGCCTCTCCCCCGCCCAAGCGCGGCCGAGGGTGCCCTCGCAAACATCCTGTGTCCACCACAGCAGCTCCCCGCGGCCGTGGAGACGATTTCCAGCACGGTGATGGGCGGACTGCTGCGGGTGGGGGGCGCGCTTCGGTCGCGCGTCCCCCTAGGCCGCGCTTTCGCGCTGCAGAGGTGTTGCCGGAGTTTGTTGTGTGGTCGGCGGAGCCGACTAGCACCCGGCTGAAGGAAATATGCTCTAGAGGCAATAATAAAGTTATTATTTATTTCCTTATATCATGATAAATGTTTATTATTTATGCTAGAATTGTATTAACCGAAAACATAATACATGTGTGAATACATAAACAAACAGAGTGTCACTAGTATGCCTCTACTTGACTAGCTCGTTAATCAAAGGTGGTTATGTTTCCTAACCATGGACAAAGAGTTGTCATTTGATTAACGGGATCACATCATTAGTTGAATGATCAGATTGACATGACCCATTCCATTAGCTTAGCACACGATCGTTTAGTATGTTGCTATTGCTTTCTTCATGACTTATACATGTTCCTATGACTATGAGATTATGCAACTCCCGTTTGCCGGAGGAACACTTTGTGTGCTACCAAACGTCACAACGTAACTGGGTGATTATAAAGGTGCTCTATAGGTGTCTCCAAAGGTACATGTTGGGTTGGCGTATTTCGAGATTAGGATTTGTCACTCCGATTGTCGGAGAGGTATCTCTGGGCCCTCTCGGTAATGCACATCACTGAAGCGTTGCAAGCATTGCAACTAATGAGTTAGTTGCGGGATGATGTATTACGGAACGAGTAAAGAGACTTGCCGGTAACGAGATTGAACTAGGTATGGGATACCGACGATCGAATCTCGGGCAAGTAACATACCGATAGCCGTTCTCCGGTACTATGGAGAGAGCAACAGATTTGTTGGAAATCATACATACAGATGTATGTGGTCCGATGAATATTGAGGCTCGTGGCGGATATCGTTATTTTCTCACCTTCACAGATGACTTAAGCAGATATGGGTATATCTACTTAATGAAACATAAGTCTGAAACGTTTGAAAAGTTCAAAGCATTTCAGAGTGAAGTTGAAAATCATCGTAACAAGAAAATAAAGTTTCTACGATCTGATCATGGAGGAGAATATTTGAGTTACGAGTTTGGCGTACATTTGAAACAATGCGGAATAGTTTCGCAACTCACGCCACCCGGAACACCACAGCGTAATGGTGTGTCCGAACGTCGTAATCGTACTTTACTAGATATGGTGCGATCTATGATGTCTCTTACTGATTTACGGCTATCATTTTGGGGTTATGCTTTGGAGACGGCCGCATTCACGTTAAATAGGGCACCATCAAAATCCATTGAGATGACGCCTTATGAACTATGGTTTGGCAAGAAACCAAAGTTGTCGTTTCTGAAAGTTTGTGGCTGCGATGCTTATGTGAAAAAGCTTCAACCTGATAACCTCGAACCCAAATCGGAGAAATGTGTCTTCATAGGATATCCAAAGGAGACTATTGGATACACCTTCTATCACAGATCCGAAGGCAAGACTTCTGTTGCTAAGTTCGGAAACTTTCTAGAGAAGGAGTTTCTCTCGAAAGAAGTGAGTGGGAGGAAAGTAGAACTTGACGAGGTAACTGTACCTGCTCCCTTATTGGAAAGTAGTGCATCATAGAAAACTGTTTCTGTGACACCTACACCAATTAGTGAGGAAGCTAATGATAATGATCGTGAAACTTCAGGACAAGATACTACTGAACCTCGTAGATCAACCAGAGTGAGATCCGCGCCAGAGTGGTACGGTAATCCTGTTCTGGAAGTCATGCTGCTAGATCATGATGAACCTACGAACTATGAAGAAGCGATGGTGAGCCCAAATTCCGCAAAATGGCTTGAAGCCATGAAATCTGAGATGGGATCCATGTATGAGAACAAAGTGTGGACTTTGGTTGACTTGCCCAATGATCGGCAAGCAATTGAGAATAAATGGATCTTCAAGAAGAAGACTGACGTCGACGGTAATATTACTATCTACAAAGCTCGACTTGTCACAAAAGGGTTTCAGCAAGTTCAAGGGATTGACTACGATGAGACCTTCTCACCCGTAGCGATGCTTAAGTCTGTCCGAATCATGTTAGCAATTGCCGCATTTTATGATTATGAAATTTGGTAGATGGATGTCAAAACTGCATTCCTGAATGGATTTCTGGAAGAAGAGTTGTATATGATGCAACCAGAAGGTTTTGTCGATCCAAAGGGAGCTAACAAAGTGTGCAAGCTTGAGCGATCCATTTATGGACTGGTGCAAGCCTCTCGGAGTTGGAATAAACGCTTTGATAGTGTGATCAAAGCATTTGGTTTTATACAGACTTTCGGAGAAGCCTGTATTTACAAGAAAGTGAGTGGGAGCTCTGTAGCATTTCTGATATTATATGTGGATGACATATTACTGATTGGAAATGATATAGAATTTCTGGATAGCATAAAGGGATACTTGAATAAGAGTTTTTCAGTGAAAGACCTCGGTGAAGCTGCTTACATATTAGGCATTAAGATCTATAGAGATAGATCAACACGCTTAATTGGACTTTCATAAAGCACATATCTTGACAAAGTTTTGAAGAAGTTCAAAATGGATCAAGCAAAGAAAGGGTTCTTGCCTGTGTTACAAGGTGTGAAGTTGAGTCAGACTCAATGCCCGACCACTGCAGAAGATAGAGAGAAAATGAAAGATGTTCCCTATGCTTCAGCCATAGGCTCTATCATGTATGCAATATTGTGTACCAGACCTGATGTGTGCCTTGCTATAAGTCTAGCAGGGAGGTACCAAAGTAATCTAGGAGTGGATCACTAGACAGCGGTCAAGAACATCCTGAAGTACCTTAAAAGGACTAAGGATATGTTTCTCGTATATGGAGGTGACAAAGAGCTCATCGTAAACGGTTACGTTGATGCAAGCTTTGACACTGATCCAGACGATTCTAAATCGCAAACCAGATATGTGTTTACATTTAACGGTGGAGCTGTCAGTTGGTGCAGTTCTAAACAAAGCGTCGTGGCGGGATCTACATGTGAAGCGGAGTACATAGCTGCTTCGGAAGCAGCAAACTAATGAGTCTGGATGAAGGAGTTCATATCCGATCTAGGTGTCATACCTAGTGCATCGGGTCCAATGAAAATCTTTTGTGACAATACTAGTGCATCCAGATTTCACAAAAGAACCAAGCACATCAAAAGACGCTTCAATTCCATCCGGGATCTAGTCCAGGTGGGAGACATAGAGATTTGCAAGATACATACGGATCTGAATGTAGCAGACCCGTTGACTAAGCCTCTTCCACAAGCAAAACATGATCAACACCAAGGCTCCATGGGTGTTAGAATCATTACTGTGTGATCTAGATTATTGACTCTAGTGCAAGTGGAAGACTGAAGGAAATATGCCCTAGAGGCAATAATAAAGTTATTATTTATTTCCTTATATCATGATAAATGTTTATTATTCATGCTAGAATTGTATTAACCGAAAACATAATACATGTGTGAATACATAGACAAACAGAGTGTCACTAGTATGCCTCTACTTGACTAGCTCGTTAATCAAAGATGGTTATGTTTCCTAACCATGGACAAAGAGTTGTCATTTGATTAACGGGATCACATCATTAGTTGAATGATCTGATTGACATGACCCATTCCATTAGCTTAGCACCCGATCGTTTAGTATGTTGCTATTGCTTTCTTCATGACTTATACATGTTCCTATGACTATGAGATTATGCAACTCCCGTTCGCCGGAGGAACACTTTGTGTGCTACCAAACGTCACAACGTAACTGGGTGATTATAAAGGTGCTCTACAGGTGTCTCCAAAGGTACATGTTGGGTTGGCGTATTTCGAGATTAGGATTTGTCACTCCGATTGTCGGAGAGGTATCTCTGGGCCCTCTCGGTAATGCACATCACTGAAGCGTTGCAAGCATTGCAACTAATGAGTTAGTTGCGGGATGATGTATTACGGAACGAGTAAAGAGACTTGCCGGTAACGAGATTGAACTAGGTATGGGATACCGACGATCGAATCTCGGGCAAGTAACATACCGATGACAAAGGGAACGACGTATGTTGTTATGCGGTCTGACCAATAAAAGATGTTCGTAGAATATGTAGGAGCCAATATGAGCATCCAGGTTCCGCTATTGGTTATTGACCAGAGACGTGTCCCGGTCATGTCTACATTATTCTCGAACCCGTGGGGTCCGCACGCTTAAGGTTATGATGACAGTTATATTATGAGTTTATGCATTTTGATGTACCGAAGTTTGTTTGGAGTCCCGGATGTGATCACGGACATGACGAGGAGTCTCTAAATGGTTGAGACATAAAGATTGATATATTGGAAGCCTATGTTTGGATATCGGAAGTGTTCCGGGTGAAATCGGGATTTTACCGGAGTACCGGGAGGTTACCGGAACCCCCCGGGAGGTATATGTGCCTTAGTGAGCCTTAGTGGAAGAGAGGAGAGGTGGCCAGAGATGGGCCGCGCGCCCCTCCCCCCTGGTCCGAATAGGACAAGGAGAAGGGGCCGGCCCCCCTTCCTCCTCTCTCTCTCCTCTTTTCCCCTCCGCGAATCCTATTCCCACTAGGAAAGGGGGGGAGTCCTACTCCCGGAGGGAGTAGGACTCCTCCTGGCGCGCCTCCTCTTGGCCGGCCGACCCCCCCCTTTGAGCCTTTATATACAGAGGCAAGGGGCACCCCTAGAGACCCAAGTATATCCATGCGATCATATTCTTAGCCGTGTGCGGTGCCCCCTTCCACCATAGTCCTCGATAATATTGTAGCGGTGCTTAGGCGAAGCCCTGCGACGGTAGAACATCAAGATCGTCACCACGCCATCGTGCTGACGGAACTCTTCCCTGACACTTTGCTGGATCGGAGTCCGGGGATCGTCATCGAGCTGAATGTGTGCTAGAACTCGGAGGTGCCGTAGTTTCGGTGCTTGATCGGTCGGGCCGTGGAGACGTACGACTACATAAACCAAGTTAAAGCTTCCATTGTCGATCTACAAGGGTACGTAGATCACACTCTCCCCCTCTCGTTGCTATGCATCACCATGATCTTGCGTGTGCGTAGGATTTTTTTTTTGAAATTACTACGAAACCCAACACCGGCTTCAACTTCCTCGCTTCCTCCTCGGCGAGCTCCTGGCCGGCGCCTCGGGCGGCCTCTGGCTTCAGGCAGACGGCTGCTGCAGCCGAGCCTCATGGGCTTCACTGGAGGTCTCCGCAGCCGGGAGCCTGGCCTTGGCCCGCGGTTGGCAGACGTTTTCCCGCGCGCATGGCCTGAGCCATCGGTGCACCCTGCACTTCAAGTTTGACGGTGATGCCACCCTCTACGTGAGGGTGTTTGGGGAAGATGGTCGCCGTGCAGGGTGCTGCCCTGAGGACGACGACCGCGGCTGGGAACTCAGCCCCGGCGATGATGGAGAGGACAGCGCTTGCGTGACTGGCGGCGCTCAGGGTTCCCCAAGCTTCACCGGTTCTTCTCCAGGCGGCGACTCTTCTGGCGGTGGCCGCGGTCAGCCTCCACGCTGTCGTACCTGCTTGGGAGGTGGTAGCGTGTCTGTCCGCCATCGCGCCTCGGTGAAGCGCGAGAGGGAGTCTTCCTGAGCACTGGAGGAAGCTCGAGTCTTCCCTGCAGGCCGGTGTGAGGCGAGCTGCGCCTGATTTGTTCTTTCTTTTCCTTTTTCCTGTGTAAAAAGAGAGTAGCGTGGAGCCCCGCGGGGGCGTGTTTGGGTTATTGCTGTTAATCATCGCTTTGCTTCCGTTATCATGCCTTCCGGCTATGTGCCCGCGCGTGGATAGTTCCCGGCCCCAGCCGTGGGGGGCGACCGACCCAGGCCCTGTGTTCATGTTGCGGTGCCCGTGGGGCACAGACTGGAGGGGTGCTCCTGTAATGGACCCAGGTCGCGAAACCTTTGAGAGACTAGGACAGGAACACTTGTGAGGGTGCTCGGCTGCCCCCCTCGCAAGGCCTTGCATAAGAGAAATCGAGGCAGGAGAGTGAAAAGTCGAAGAACCACAAGCTAAAGATGGCAACAGCTTCAATAAAACTTCGATTGAGAATGAACAAGCCAACCGCGGAAAGAAATGAAAAAGCCAGGTCCGGCACCTAATCTAGTCTTCGACATCTTCTCACCAGCGTGGAGCTAAGTGCTGCCACTGGGCGTGGGAGGGAGCCCCAGGGCCTGAGGCCGGCGCTCCTGAGACTCCGGGGCGTGTACATCCCCAACTCATTATTACGTGAGAGTGTCACGGGCGACGAGCTTCACAGGCGTTGGCCTTCTTCACAGGCTCTGGGCCTTTTCCTAAACGCGACAGCTTCACAGGCATTCACCTTCTTCACAGGCTCTGGACCTTTTCCAAAACGCGACAGCTTCACAGGCATTTGCCTTCTTCACGGGCTCTGGGCCTTTTCCAAAAAGGATAGTCTTCACAGGCATTCGTCTTCTTCACAGGCTCTGGGCCTTTTCCAAAAAGGATAGTCTTCACAGGCATTCGCCTTCTTCACAGGCTCTGGGCCTTTTTAGGGGTAGAACCTCCAGAGGTGCTGGATGTTCCATGCGTTCTGGACCGGCACCCCCTCCTGAGTCTCCAAGCGTGCGGAGCCGGGCCTGGAAACATGAACAACCTTGAACGGGCCCTCCCACATGGGGGAGAGCTTGTGCAGTCCCTCCCTGGAGAGAACCCGCCTGAGCACGAGGTCTCCTACCTCGAGAGTTCTGGGGCGGATGTTGCGGCAGTGATATCGTCGCAGTGCTTGTTGGTACCTCGCCGCTTGCAGCGCGGCTTCCTGGCGACGTTCCTCCCCCAGCACGAGGTTCATCCCCCGCATGGCGTCCTGCTGCACCTCGTCGAATGCCAGGACCCGCGCGGAGCAATGCCTGACCTTGTGAGGGTGGAACGCTTCGGCTCCGTAGACCAGGAAGAACGGGGTCTCTCCAGTCGGCTTCATTGCGGTTGTGCGGATGGACCACAACACGGACTGAAGCTCGTCGTACCAACCTCTGCCGCAGGCCTCCAGCTTCTTCTTGAAAGTCCTGGTCTTGAGGCCCCTCAGGACCTCTGCGTTGGCTCGCTCGGCCTGGCCGTTGCTTCGGGGGTGCGCCACCGAAGCGTAGCATATCTGCGTTCCAAGGTTAGCACAGTATGTTTTGAAGAGGTTACTGGTGAACTGCGAACCGTTGTCTGTGATGATGCGGTTTGGCACCCCGAACCGGCTCACGATGCCCCTGATGAACTTGACCGCGGAACCCACGGGGATGGTGCGGATGGCCTCTACTTCAGCCCACTTGGTGAACTTGTCCACGACGACGTAGAGGTAGCGGTAGCTCCCTGGCGCCCGAAGAAACGGGCCCAGGATGTCCAGCCCCCAGACTGTGAATGGCCACGAAAGGGGTATAGTCTGCAGGCCTCCTGCTGGCTGATGGATCTGCTTGGCGTGGAACTGGCACGCCTCACAAGCTTTCACCAGTTTAACAGCGTCACTGAGTGCGGTGGGCCAATAAAACCCACTGCGGAACGCCTTGCCGATGAGGGTCCGTGATGACGAATGATGTCCACAGTCTCCGCCGTGTATATCTTCCAGCAGTTCCTTTCCTTGCTCCCTGGAGATGCAGCGCAGGGATACATCGTTCGGTCGCTTCCGGTAGAGCTCTCCATCCTTGATGCAGTATGCCATGGCCTGCCGTGCCACACGCTCCGCTTCCTCCTCTTTCTCCGGCAGGGTCCCTTGTGTTAAGTAACTCCGGAGCTCCGTGATCCAGCACCCCTCCTGAGGTTCCATCGTCAGCAGCAAGCGTGCTCCTCAGGCCGGGCCACAGACCGGGGCTCCTGAGGCAGGTGGCTGGGGGAGCTCCTCCCGAGGCTGAGCCATGTTTGACAATGACGGCAGGGCTGAGGGCTTGAAGAGCCGCTCCTCGAAGACGCCAGGCTCCTGAGGTAACCGCCTGGACGCCCGTTTGGCGATGTCGTCAGCCTCCTGATTGGTGCAACGAGGCACATGCTGCAACTCCAACCCCTAGAACTGCTTCTCCATCCTGCGGACCTCCGCAAGGTAGGCTTCCATGTGCTCATCTTTCGGCTCGTACACCTTGTTGGAGAAATTGACAAGGACCTGCGAATCGCCCTTGATGGTGAGGCGTTTCACCCCCAGGGCAGCTGCGGCCTTCAAGCCCGCTATTAAACCTTCATACTCCGCTATGTTGTTGGAGACCTTTTCACCTTGCTGGAAACAGAGCTGTACATCATAGTAGAGCTTGTCCTGAGTGGGCGATATAAGCACCGCCCCAGCCCCAGTGCCATGCCTGGAGAACGCCCCATCGAAGTACATGACCCAGCCTTCTGGCGCCTCGCTTCCTGGGGAGAGGGACCGATCCTCTTCAGCCTTGAGGCCTGGTGCCTCCGTCCATTCTGCCACAAAATCCGCTAATGCTTCTCCCTTGATGACTCTGGTCGTGCTGAATTCGAGCTGAAACGCTTGCAGTTCTATGTTCCACTCAGCGACCCTTCCAGCTGAGTTAGGGCTCCTGAGCACTCTCTCCAGGGGGTATGACGAGGCGACCTTGATGGGGTGACCCTGAAAATAGTGCCGCAGCTTGCGCGAGGCCACCAGTAGCGCGAGGAGGAGCTTCTGAGGCATGGGGTACCATGCCCTCGCGTCCCACAACACCGTGCTGACGAAGTACACTGGGTGCTCAACGAGGTTGGGTGCGTCAGTGCTGGTGGCGCCCTACGGAGACCATGGCGCCTCCTGAGGCGATGAGGCCTCCTAAGGCTGGCCATCTGGGAGAGGGGCCTCTTCTGCCTCCGGTGCACTCCTCTGCGGCGGCTGATCCTCCTCAGCCACAGAGGCGGTTTCTGTGGGCCTTCCTTGTTCCTGTTTTGCCTTGTTCCGCGCTGCTGTTGTGGTTTTGATTCGACGCTCCTCCCTAACCGCCACCAGGGCTGCGCTGGCGGGGTAAGGAGTGGCGGCGAGGTAAAGCACCAGGGGTTCTTGAGGGCGCGGAGCCACCATGATCGGAGGGCTAGTCAGGTATCTCTTGAGATCCTGGAACGCCCTGTCGGCCTCTTCAGTCCATTCAAGGGGCCCCTTTTTCTTCATTAGCTGGAAGAAGGGCAGCGCTCGCTCCCCCAACTTGGAGATGAAGCGCCCTAGCGCGGTCACGCTCCCAGTGAGCTTCTGCATTTCGCTGAGGGTCTTTGGCGGGCTCATTTCCTCGACCGCCTTAACCTTTTCTGGGTTAGCCTCGATGCCTCAGTGGGACACGAGGAAACCCAAGAGCTTGCCCGAGGGGACTCCGAACACACACTTCTCTGGGTTGAGCCGCAGGTTCACTGTGTTGAGGCTCGCGAAGGTTTCCTCCAGGTCTTGTATCAGGGTCCTGGCCTCCCGAGATTTCACCACAATGTCATCGACGTAAGCCTCAACATTCTTCCCGAGCTGCGGGCCCAAGGTGATGTGCATCAGCCGCTGAAAGGTCGCCCCTACGTTACGCAGCCCAAATGGCATGCATGTGTAGCAGTACACCCCACACGGGGTTAGGAAGGCTGTCTTTTTGACGTCTTCTACCACCATCTTGATCTGGTGATACCCAGAAAAGGCATCCAAGAAGCATAGTAGGTCGCATTCTGCGGTTGAATCGACGATCTGGTCGATGCGGGGGAGCGGGAACGGATCTTGCGGGCATGCCTTATTGAGGTTGGTGAAGTGGAGACACATGCACTCCTTCCCTCCCTTGTTTGGCACAACGACAGGGTTGGCCAACCAATCTGGGTATCAGACCTCACGAATGACCCCAGCGGCTTCTAGTTTGCGGGATGATGAAGGCCTGCTTTTCTATGGACTGCCGCCTTGCCTTCTGCTTCACAGGGCGCATGTTGGGGCACACGTTGAGGTGATGCTCGATTACGCTCCTAGGGATCCCCGCCAACTGGTCAGGCTCCCAAGCGAATACCTTCTTGTTTGCGCGCAGGAACCTGACCAGGGCCTCCTCCTGCTCGGGTTCGAGGTTGGCGCCTATGGTGAAAGTGGCGTTGGTGGACCCGTCCTCATCGACGGGTATCTGCTTGGTTTCTGCCTTTACTTGGGTGAACAACTGTTTCTTCTTGGCGGGTGCAGCCCCCTTGGGCTCGAGGGTCTCCGAGTCGGCGGGCTGTGCCGACGCCGCCGTCTTGAAGGTGAGCTTGAGCACTCGCAGCGTGTCTCCGGTGTCCCCGTGCACGGTGAGGACACCGCTGCTCCCGGGCATCTTCATGAAGTTGTACGCCGGGTGCATCGCGGCCATGAACTGGGCCAGCGCTGGGTAGCCGAGGATGGCGTTGTAGGGGAGGCCGATGGGGGCGATGTCGAAGTCGACCAGCTCCGTGCGAAAGTTGTTGTAGGTGCCGAAGGTTACTGGGAGCCAGATCTGTCCCAAGGGGCTGGATGATCCGCCCCCAATGCCTGAGAAGGGCCGTCTGGGTTGCAGCCGTTCCAGGGGTATGCAGAGGAGGTTGAAGGCCTCAACCGAGAGCATGCTGAGGCCCGCACCGCCATCGATGAGAGTTCTGGTGACGGCCACCTGGCAGATGGTGGGGGTGCACAGCATGGGGAGCGCACCCGAGCAGGCCGAGTTGGAGGGGTGGTCCTCCGAGCTGAAGGTCAGGCCGGCCTTGGGTGCCACCCGGTCCAGGGGAGCCCCCTGCCGCGTGGAAGCGGCACTGACCCGGCGGATGAATGGCTTGACGTGGTGACTTGTAGGCGGCGCCCGCGAGCCGCCCAGGAGGGCCGCGACGACCGGGGGTGTTGGTGTAGTGTGGTGGGCGGGGAAGAGGCTACGGAGCTCTTCCCAAGAGGCCACGGAGGCTGCCGGCAGGTGGAGTAGCCATGCGCGCGGAGCGCTAGTGAGGGCCATGGGGAGCCAGTTGGCCATGACCCTATCGTCACCTCCAGCTTCGAGGATGGCCTCCTCGTACGCCAGCAAGAAGGACAGCGGATCAGTCGCGCCGCCGTAGCGCGGCGGCGTCATTGGCTTGAACTTGTGCAGCCACCGTACCCGTTGCAGGGCTGGGGCCAGGGCTTGGAGCCCCCTGGCCCCCGTGCTGGCACCAGCGGCCGGAGCGGGCGACGCGCTACTCATCGCGAGGCAGGTCGTGGCGGTGGCGGAAGGGAAAACTCCGGTGCACCCCTACCTGGCGCGCCAAATGTCGGATTTCGGGTTCCGGCAGACCCTTGAGGTTCGAACACTGGGGTGCGCGCGGAGATTTCACCTCCTACCTACCTGCGCCCCTCCGCCTCGCTAAGATCTAAGCTATGAAAAGAACAGCACAAGAGACACAGGGTTTATACTGGTTCGGGCCACCGTTGTGGTGTAATACCCTACTCCAGTGTGTGGTGTGGTGGATTGCCTCTTGGGCTGATGATGATGAGTAATACAAGGAAGAACAGCCTCGCGAGGGTCCGTTCTTGGCTGGGGTGATGGACTGCTAGGAGGAGTTCAGTCACCCTTCTCTCTCTCTCTTCTCGATTCTCTCTTTGATTTCGATCCCCATCTTGATTGCGATCCTATCTCTTGATTGCCATCCGATCCCTCTACCCTGTGGGTGGCTAGTCCTATTTATAGGCAAAGGCCCTGGGCCTCTTCCCAAATATTGAGCGGGAAGGGCGCCAACAATTGGCCATTTTGAAGGGGAACATCTGGTACACTTATCCTGACTAAAGTTGGTCCTCGCCTGCCAAAGGCTCTGGTGGTGACGCTGGCTTGGGCTCCACAATGACTTCCTCCCTACCGTTGGACTGGTCTTGGTCTCGTTGCACTGAAATGGGTGCCTTTGCTTGATGCTCTCGCCTACGCTTGCTCCCTTTGCACCAAAGAGGAAAGGAGGACACTGCGCGGGCTGGCGCCCGCCTGGCACCCTTGGTCGTCATGGCTTGCGTCACGGGCACCTCGTGAGGTACCGCGCCTTGATCTCTCCGCCTCCTCGCGAGCCAGCCTGATGAGGCCGTGCCTGAGGAAGCTCCGTGCCGTCCACCCCGCGAGGCTTGGCCCCTCGCGAGGGTCTTGGGTCTGTGTTGATGAAGATGGGCCGTGCTGGGCCCCCTTTGAGCCACGCCGCAGGCCGCAGGCAGGCAAGTCTGGGGACCCCCGTTCCCAGAACGCCGACAGACTGCCTGTAGGATTACCAAGCCAAACCGGTAGAAGTTGTGTCTAGAAATGCTTTAGTTATGTCGGGGAATTGATTGTGGAAGGAAACGTAAGGCTCTTTTAACTCCTTTACCTTATGCCCTCTGATCTGAGTCATTCTCTTCTCATTCTACGCGGGTTAAGAAACTAGGCCTTCTCATCTATCTATCAGGATGACGTGTTACTAAACCGTAGTTGCCTAGGATTGTTGAGTTCAAGTCTCAGTTCAGTTTCTACTACTTTCGTGTATTCATAGCTGGCCTCAGAACCTTGATATTGTGATGTTGAGTGGTCATGCCACCATTTTGCAGGATGTCTCAAATCATTTTGCGCAATTACGGCCGTTATGCTGTCCGAGTCATCCCAAGTCTCTACATTGTCTGATGCATTTGCAAATCCTTTCTTTCCGTTCCTGATGTCCTTTTTGGTCAGAGTAAGCACACTAATCGGTGAGTTGAGGTACTCTGTTGACTCGACATATATGTTGGAGCTATTATTATGACCCTAGGTGTTTTAGGGAGTCACCTAGTAATCTAGCCATGTTTTGTGTTCCCAGTGTGATGATTCTGGCCACCATTCTCGAAAGCATCCCGTGATGCCATTTAGTAGTAGGTATTCTATTCCTGGGTTACTGAACCCGAGATTCACCCTACTTACCTCATGTTGATAGTGTTGCTAGTTCCTTTAGGATATTAGTAACCTTTGTGATAGTCCTCGAGGCCTGTGGTATTTTTTTCTTCCAAATACCATGAACTGCTTATGGCAGAAGTTCTTTTGAACCAAAAGATCACAACCAGAGTGCTCTTGATGAGTTCTCCATTCATAATTGTGATTCTACCAGTTCTACCTTTCTGCATGGGTTATCTGGAAGAAACCTCTTGAACTTGGTTCGACATATTAATCTATGCATCCACAACTCAGAAAATTATATGTTCCTTGAGTTGTTCCTCCTCAGTTGTATCCCGACCATCCTCTATCAGTTGATAGCCAGGAGTATGTGTGCATTTGTGTTCATCGGTGCCTATCATTCTTGTGGCCCGTCAAGCCATTCTATTCTGGAATGACTAGGAGAAACAAACTCCAGTACCTTATCCATTCCTAGGATTGGGTCAAAGCAGATGTAATCCGCAGATCCAAATGCCAATCTAGCTTTTGCTCTGTTTTACCGTGGAGTGTCACCTTCTCTCTTATCAAGAATGTCATGAGAATTACACCACCTGTTATGAATTCTTGATTTAGTGATACTTCTTGCCATCATTGTTCATTCCTCAGTTCCGTGTTGTTGTAACCGGAATGCCGACAAGTGAATTGTGATGTGTGAAATCAATACTCCGAGCAACTCGTTGCTTTGTAGTAAATGGACAATATTCTCATTCTTAGCATGTTGGTTATTGAATCACCATCTTAGGACTGATCATGCTACCTAGTCCTTATTTCTGGTGCACTCCTTGATTAATGAGTGAGGATTATTCCATTCCTTGCTTATCTCATCATATTGTCTTGCTCTGAAAAGCAAGATTGTTCTCAAGCTTAGTAACATATCAGTGGTTCGTGATTTTCCGGATATCTTCTCGGAAGTGTTACCAGGTTGTCACCTGACCGCTATGTTGAGTTCGTGATCAAGTTGGTTTCTTGTAAACCACCCCTTCTCCAAGAATCTGTGTTGGATCCCCCTGAGCTAGTTGGTTAAGCTAAACAACAACTTGGAGAGTTGGAGGATAATAGCTTTGCCGAATTTGGTTCTTTCTGAAGGGATATCTTTGTGTTTGTGTGTGTGTTGTAGAAAGATGATTTCTTCACCAATTGGTCCTCGTGATCAGTTGTTGGATCTATTGTCTTGTCAAAATTTTGACTTGAGTATGGACTATCGTCAAGTCAAATCTGAACCAATGATGTTCGTAATGTTGTCTTACTCGTGGTTGATCCCTCGAGCATACACCATTGCATCTTTTGGTCTGACCAATGCTATCATCGTGCTCACATGATGGTGGAAGTCCAGTGATATGGAAATTCCGATGAGTTGCTGTTGAGCCCATCAGCGGTATTTTGTCTCCTCCATGATTCATGTTGAACTTCAAGCTAGTGTTGGAAACTTTTGTAAGCATTATCTTCGTGTTCCGTTCATGAAGCCTATGTTTGGATGAAAGGAGTGACTTCCTTGGATTCACGTGCATTAGATGTAAGTTGCCATCGTGAATTCAAGAAAGCTTGTTTTTACTTCCTTTGGAATCATCCCAAGTCAGTCATGCATATGTGCGAAGTATTCTGTGGTCTGGAGACTTGCAACCTTCATTCTATATGTATTCTTAGCGCACCAAGCCACTGATTGATTTGTTCAAAGAAAACAAGTTCATACGCTAATCCTAAAGGGCCTGGACGGATATGCACAAGAATTCTTTATCTCGATGATGATTCCCAACCAGAACTCGGTAGTGTTTTATTATAAGACTACCATGTGGTCATGCTTGTCTAGGACAGTGTGTTCACATGTGTGTAGCAGAACCAGCTCATGTTTTGGAGCTTGCTATCATAGTTCATCTCCCGAGAGTCTCACAACGCCATATCATCGAACTGTGTTGCAAACTTTCTTTTCAGACATGCTGAGTCTGAAGTATCCTATCACCAATCGGATCTGAATCTCAGGCAGATATCATGGTTGGAACTTTCCCAATAGTTGCATTTTGTTCCCAGCTTGCACTGCCATTGTGCCAATTCCCCATGGGCTGCCCTTCTTAGCAATTGCTGTCCAGGTTCATCTTCAAAGGTGGACTTACCATGAGTCCCATTCAGTTCCGATGATAAGCAAAAATCATCCATTGCATTGTCTTCACCAAGGTAGTCCACATCATCCATTCTAGTATGAGTATGCCATCCCTTCGAACTATTTCAACAAATTGATTGTGATTTTCCTTAGGCTAGTATAGAGAGTTTCAGTGATCTCTAATTCAAAAGTAATTCTTTTTGCCACATAAGGGAATAATTCTACGAGTCGCCCTCCCTGAGGTGCCCCGTTATGGAATCATGGCAATCAACTCCTCGCTACCTTGAAACCTATGCACCATCCTACTTAAGCGTGGGAGTGTTTCCTACCAAATGGAACTTTCATCATTTGCTCTCTCCATCCCTCTTCATATGTGTTTGTCTCTTAGATCAAGAGATGATTCAACGTCTCATTCCATGAGTTGATCGTGTATCGCTTGATTTTTGAGAAGATCATTTTCTATAGAGTTTCCTTCCGGCGTCATCATGTTGGATGAAGATCTCGAAAGCAAAGACGTCAAGATCAATTTGAAGCATGAATCAACATCTTCGAGAGGGATAGCAGGATCATGAAGATCGTGTTAGCTTTGTGTCCCCTCTGTCTTCTTACCTCACGTCTTGAATCTCGGGACGAGATTCTTATTTAGTTGGGGTGAGTTGTCACAGCCCTACAATTCTGCTGTGTAATTAGTTGCATCAGTGAGTGGCATCCATGCATCATGTTTAAATTCCTTTTAAATGTGAATTGGGGAAAGTGGAAAACCTCAGAGATCATTTCTAAAAATGATCAACATTAAAAATTGCTTCAAACAAACCCAAGAAAATGTTCCTGTTAAGCTATAAAAATATTGGCAAGAAGTAAAACTCAAACCAATATTTTTGGAGTCTTAGGGATATTTATTTTGGGCCTTTGAAATTAAATCAATAAGTATTTGACTTTTGGAACAGAGGCAAAAGATTTGCTTCATCTCATTCATAAAGAAGGAACTACTAACAAAGTTCGACGAGATCCATTACACCTCCACAAATGGAAGTGAAAAGCCTAGTCTCGCTGTATCAAATAACTCAAATGTTCTGCCCCCGCAGTAACCGTCACTGATAAACAGGCTGCTAGTGTGTGCGTGAGAGGAGCGGTTGAGTAGGCCAGCTACGTGAGAGGAGCGGCTGGATAGAGCACCGAGAGTACCCACTAGGCCACTACGCAGGTGTACTTCCCCTGCATTGATAGTACGGCGATGGTTCTAGAGAACAGTAGTACCATCCACTTCCAATTGTAGCTCCTTGGCCCTGAGATTCAAGAGTTCAAAACTGGTGCACTATACTAGACTAGACTAGAAGTACAGTACATCACACTACTAGTTGAGAAAAGTAGTACTAGTACTGCTACAATACAAGTACGTACTCCTCCGTCACATAATGTAAGACGTTTTTTACACTAGTTGACGTGTACAAAAAAATGGCAAAAACATACCCAAAATTTCTTAATCCACGCCAAAAACTACTACCTAGTGCCAAAAGTTTCTTACTAGTGCTATTATTTACAGTATAATGCAATCCCATAACGTTCCATAATCCCTTTCTTTCAAAAAAAATCACTTCTAGAGAGAAGATTGCTATCTCCACGCGAGCTTCTCATAGGCCAGCGCCACCGCACGCAGTCATTTGAGAGAGAGGGAGACATCCATGCAGCATGCAGAGAGAGGAGAACGCGGGCAGACAGCCAATGGGCTACATCGGGCATTTATAGCTGCTAACTCCTCACATCCATGCGCCAGGGGTATTTTTGTCCAGAAAGCATGCAGCGAGCCCCTGCCTTGGTATCTGGGTCTGCTCTTATGCGCAGAGTAAAAAGAATCGGAGGGAGTACTCGTAAATAATAGCCTCACCCCTTCGTTGAGGAACGATCTACAGTTGGAAGGGACGAGGCCCTGCGGTTACTACGCTTTTATCTCCTCCTCTCCAGTTCCCCTCCCCCCAAAGAGAAGGCAGCTTGTCGCTGCTCCCATGGATTCGGTAGGCGGTTCTCCTCCTCATCAGGGCAGGGAGACCTTGTATGACGATCATGTGGGAGAAATCGCACGACGCTCCGACATCCTCACCGCCGCAAGACTCGGTGCTTCCTGCACCAACTTTTTCAAGACGCTGCTTAAACAGGCCATGCTTGTTGGTCTTCCATGCATCCTCGAGGAGAAAGTTCTTCTATGGGACAATCCTTCGAATAGTCCACCGCTCCCTAGCCATGGTTGCACGTTGACTCCACTAGAGTTGCCGACGTTGAGAGGTAGTCGGATTTTGTCCGATGAGCAGGTCAGTAATGGAGTTTGATCATGTAGTACATAGTTATTCCATTTCCATCCCGTAATTTCTCCGCTGCCCACCATCTTATATATAGGTCTGGGTCGGTGCCAACAAAGATTGTCTTGCATACCTCCGGCCGGATACCACGATCATTTTGCACAACATCCACAGCAGTGCGGCCGTTTCGGTAGACCCCTTCTCCACCATTGGGATCGGCCTTCCGGACTGGCTGGGCAAGAATACATATGATGATGCCTACATGAGATTGAAGAAGATAGCAATTGCGGACCCGCCGACAAAGCGATGCGGCTACGACGATTACTATCTCATCGCGGTGTTCGACACAATGATTGCCATCAATGCAGGAGGCAGTAACGGCAGAGGCTGACGCATGTTGGCGGTAGCAGATTTGTACCCCTACACGTTCGAAGACGCCGTGCGCCATCTAGGCCGCATCTTTGTGGTGAAAAGCCAGGGGACTTGTTTCATCGGGTTGACATCTTACGGTACGAGAGATTACAAACGGAATGCACAAACCATCATTTGCATCCCTAACGGTACTCCATTATTTTGCAGGTACCTATCATCCCCCGATCAAAATAAGATCGCCGATCCTGGATGTGCATTTGCATCCGCGATTCGGTCTAACCTGGAACCTTGTAGCTGACTTTGGCATATTGGGATCAACTATCTTAGCAGTCATTACCCATGGTACCATTGATATGCAACATTGTCACATAATCTACCACGGTCGGACCGTCACCATCTACCCAGGTATTCCATTTTTTAACCCTCTCGCCTTCTCTTTCATTGTTGTACTAGTAGTATACTTTGTAGTACTAGTAGGAGTACTTTTTACCTTGGAGGACGCGTATAGCTAGCTAGGCCCTTGAAGACTTGAACCCACTAGCTGCCACCATTTTTGTTTTTCCATGTCTTACTATCTCATCCATGTAGCCAAGAGTGGCTATATATAATAAGCCAGTTATTTTACTTCCTCTATATGGGAGTAGTACTATTTGCTGCACAGTATTAGTGACCGCCACATTTAAGCACACCATTATTATGCATGGACCTTGACTATGTATGTCACCATGTGTCCAGATCTGGGAAGCCGCATGTACCAGATGAACGGCGCCGAGTTCTACCCCCGTGATGCTACGTGGGTGCCGAGGAACACTCTTGGAGAGTACTCGCTTTTCATCGGGGACAGCTACCCCATTGTGAAGCGGATGCCACCTTCTGTGCATGACACGGAAGGCCTACCGTTCATGAAGCATTGTTGTGTCTTCAGTGCGCACCGCCGGATGAACGACATGCTGGGACACGCTATCCCTGATTTATGCCGCTTCAGCTTGGATGAGTATCCATCGTGTGGAACCAGACTAGAAAGCGGTGACAATGATTCCCGTTGCCCACCGCTATGGATCGTGCCATCCATGAATTACACTTGGGACTGGAACCTGGAGGAGGACATGTAGCCCATCTATAATGTGTATGTGGTGTACGGTAATTGTGAATGGTAGCGCTGTGAATATATGTAGACTAGTCCTGCACAAATTTATCACATGAGTTGGAGATGAATTTGTGTGGCATACTGGCATTTGTCCTTTAGAATTTATTACTAGTAAATGTGTTATGTGTACGTGCAACTTGTGTGGTTGTTGCACGGGCTCCAACACGCTCTTTGAGAAAAAAAAGGTGGCACGGCTTTGGATATACGTGACGTGGCGGCATCATACAGTAGCATCATTCGCTATAGTTGTACTAGTACACTCCTACAAGGACGAAAACTCCTATAAAACCTTGCGCTTGGCTCTTTGCCTCTTTGGGAGGTTCAATAGTTCGTACTCGTGTGAACCTTGCACTTGGCTCTTTGCCTCTTCGGAAGGTCCAACAATGATGATACTACAGTACAATATGCTTCTGGCAATCTGACACCGATTGAACGGCTGCATGTCCACTGCGAGGGCGAGGGCGAGGGAGAGGGAGAGGGAGAGGGCGCTATAGTCAAAACCCTCTCCTCGTCCTGTGAACCACCGCTCGCGTGGGAGAGGGAGAGGCGTAGTAAGCAAGCTTCTCCTCGTTCGGCGAGTTGACGGGACACATCAAAGCAGTACTAGTACTAGTAGTAGTAGTCCATACTGCATCCTTTCCGATTAATATGGCTTAATTTGAAACGAGAAAAATACACTGGCGGTCAACGTATGTAATAGTATGCTCTTTACCGTCACTATATATAGTTTTGCGGCGATTATGCGATCACTAGCTCATCGTAGAGCACCGTATTGCACCCTACTAACCGGCCACATAGTCGACGTAGCACATTGTTGACTGGTTAAATTGTCACCTGGTTTCTGGGTCCCACCTGTCAGTTGGCAGAGCAAAGAAATCAGTTAAACAAAACTTTACGCAGGCGCGACACGAGTCCAACCCTTGCGCGCGAACCGCCCTGGCTGTGTATGTGAGTGCATGCACGTGTCCTCCCTCGGTCTTCCAACAAAGGGTGTACTACATGATGTACATCTACACTTGCAATGTGATTAGCCTTTAATCTAAATCGATATTGATTGACTAATGCACCAACTTGTGCTGTCGGTATAGGCTACATGTCTATCCTTAATTACAGCATGCAACGGCCTTCATTTAATCTTCTTATCTCAATGGTCGCATGCACACATAAGTCTGCTACTTTTGGGCATTAATTATGCCCTGGCCAATGTGTATATCTCTAAATGTATAGTCTTTCACGGACGTAGGGAGTAGGTTGAGCACTTGAGCGTGAGCGTGTGTGTTGCATCGTGTGTTGTGTGCCGCATGGGTGCGTGAGTGTTGCGTGCGTCCATGTGTACGTGTGAGTGTTGCATGTTGCATGCATGCATGCATGCATGCATGGGGCTTACTCCCTCCCATTGACATGTGCATTTGGCTATAGATTTCAACAAGTGACTAGGTACGGAGCAAAATGAGTGAAGTGAGCGTAGAGGCGTAGGGATACTGTAGAAAGGAAGTCCTCGCGATCCATTTATTCCCCATATCGGTCAGAGAGAACTATTCAACTAGTCTTCATAGTGAAGTGACAATACACAGTGGAGCAGATGGGACACGTAATTAATAAGCTGAACCAGCGTGTTGGTGTTACTAAATCAGTCGGTTATGTTTGGTAGTCTCCAGTCATTGAAAGCATGCACAGCCCACATATCTTATTGGTTGATATGCCACAAAACAAAAAACAAGAAGGGAGTTAATGTATGGTGCCTAAGTGTTTTGGGATTATTTGGTTTTCGTAAGGTGACTTACACACCTAGATTGAGGGAGTAGTAGAATTGAGATTGAATGCACTTTCTTCCCCGTCTTCCACTCTTCTTCCTCCTCTCTCCTTCTTCTTCCTCCTCTCTCCTTCTTCTTCCTCCTCTCTCCTTCTTCTTCCTCTCTTCCCCATCGTCGGCCGCACACCATTTACCCCCGCTCACTGCTCGCCCGCCCGTGCCATCTTCCTTGGTAGCTCGCGCGTACCATATCCCCCCGCTCACTGCTCGGCCACACGAGGAGAAGCTTCTTCGCTCGCCCGCCCTAATCCACTTCCCCGCTGGCTCGCAGGCACCGAAAACCCCAATGGCAGAACCGACTGACACGCAGAGCCGCGATTGGAATTCCCTCCCCGATGTTCTCTTGGAGCAGATCTATAGTTGTATGGACCTACTCAGCACCGTCCGTCTGGCCGCATGCTCGGTGTCTTTGTACCGTCTACTCGTCTGCAACCGGCTGGCTCTTTTCAAGACACCCTGCTTGCTGAGGCCCGATCCTCGCAGGTGGCCCAGACACCGACTTGACGATCCTATGGAGGTTGTCGTGGTGCCCCTCGACATGCTACCACTACCCGTCCACCTGTCCTTTATGTGCGACCACTACTGGGCGGGCATGAAGGCCAACTGGATCGTCCTCATCCACCACACCGGTAGTCCGTGGCGTCTCGTGGATATCTACACCCAGCGAGAGATCACCCTTCCATCATTGAATACCACCGCCATCGAGCCTCGCGGCCCGCCGGACACTCCTTCCTACTACACACGAGATGCGTCAAGCTTTTGGCTCGACCTCTGTTTGCAGAAAGTTGTAATCTGCGAAGTGCCCACACCATCAGAAGACTACATGGATTACAAGCTCATTGCCTTGTTCAACAAGTGATTAGTCTATCTGGAATCCGGACACCATACATGGTTATGGCTCATCATCAATCCTGTTGAGGAAACATTTATGTCTGATGCTATAGTGCACAATGGCATCGTTTATGCGGTCGACGCACGGATTGGCTACCTATATTGGTGGAATCTATCATCGTGTAATTGTTCTATCTCATCTCATCTTTACCTTATGAATACGACTGCCTGCTCATTTGTTACAAATTTAGAATGCATAGCATCTCTATAACCACATCATTGCTATATGTTCCTCTCATTTCCTTGATTTTTATGACCACACATGTTATTGTTAGAGTTGATATGAGAACAATTGGCATCTAATGATTGTTAGAATACATATTATGAGCACAACATCATGATTGCTATATGTTACTCTCGTTTACAAGATTTTTATAACAACGCTTGTTATTGCTTAGAGTTGATATGAGAACAGTAGTAGTAAGTGCTATGGTAGAATATGAGTAGGCGCTATCATAGCTGTTTTCCTCCCATTGTTACATGATGTTTGAACCATGACATATTGCTAGAATATGAAAGCCATTGGCTTATTTTTTAACTTGGGGTATGATTATGACCACGGCATTGCAATTCTCTGTCTATGATATGTGTCACTGTTATAATAATCTTAATTCCACACATACTCTGAACATGATTGTTTATTTTTGTCCTTTTGGTCTCCAATTTGAATTGTTGCAGCAGACGCAAATGCGCTGGCCTTCATGATTCCAGGACCTGGAATCATACCAGCCGATGGGTGGTGGTTTATCGCTCGTTCAGCTGACGGCGGTCATTTGATGCTCATTCGCACGTACCAAATTGACCAAACCATTACATCAAACCACATGCAGTACAATGCGTGGGGCGTTCGTGACATTGATGGCTATGGCTGCTTCGTGTTCGAGAAAGATCCCAGCTCCGTTGGGCCAGGCGTATTCAACTGGAGGCGGGTTTACAGCCTCGGCAACCACTCCTTGTTCCTCGGGCTCAATTATCCGATCATCCAACCAATCATCGATCATATCACCGGCGATGATTACTGTGCTATGCAACTTCCATTCGCGAGGGGGGCTGTGTTTACACATCATACCATGGGTTTCATGAATCACCATATCCAGAGATTCGTCGACACAGCTTGTTGCCAGATAATCTTCAGTGTGTGAAAGGCATCAAGCTTCCATGCGATGGATGGCTTTTGCAAACCCGACATGCGGCGATGTGGTTCATGCCAACAGCAAATATGCACAACTTGATTCGTGCTGATATCTAGACTGAGCCATGTATTCTGCTGCTGTAGCACGACCCTCTTTTGTTGGATATTATGTACTGTTGTTAGTTTGAAGCACTCCTCTGGTTTGAAGGATAGATACCTTCCTGGGATCAAGTGCATCCTAACTCACCTGCGTAGGATGTACTGATAATGATGATGGAGATGTTGTGCAGAAGCCATATATATATCAGTTAGGCTTCAAGTGCGTACTTGTTAGTTAAACCTATGTATAAATCGTGACACTAAATACGACTAGTAAGTAGTACAGTAGCAGTACTAGTATACGTCGGTCAAATTATTCATCATGTCCACACATTGAATTGACGTGACAACACGCTGCGCGTGAGGTGACACAAGAATCCCGGCGGCGTGTTCGGGTATTCTGGACTTCAGATTTGGAGTACCACTTATCTGTCGAAATCTTTCATCATTCACTTAAAATAGTCGATTGATCATACATTGAGTACCATATAACTGGAGTTACCGATGCAAGTCGAAGAAGGATTGGCCCGTGCTGCCGGCTGGCGTCAAGTTCGATCCCACGGATCAGGAGCTGATCGAGCACCTTGAGGCCAAAGTGAGTGCTGACAGCGCGAGATTTCAGTCTCTCATCGATTTGTTCATACCAACCATCGACAGCGAGCACGGCATATGTTACACCCAACCTGAGAAACTTCCAGGTAAGACACCGATCGGCCGTCTACTTGCACAAACATATTCCTTTGTTTATAGCTCTATTTTTCTTTTTAGACGCAGACCTGGTGAAGCAATTACAATTTGACAGTTAATAAAAAGTGAAACAAGTGACTGCAACATGCCAAAGATGTTATGAAAATGCCAACTAGGTACACTAAAACATGTATTCCACAATACTGCAGGTATCACACTGAGTGGCCTAAGGAAGCATTTCTTCCAGCGCAATTCTAGGGCGTTCAAAAGGGGCGCGTGGACGTGTCGCAAGATACAGTCGGAGTGCGGCATGCACGCGATGTGGCACAAGACCGGCAATACCTTGCCGGTGATGGTCAACGGCCGGCAGACGGGCAGCAAAAAAGGTTCTGGTGCTGCACACCAACAAGAACTTCGACCAGCAGAGGACCAACTGGGTGATGCACCAGTACCACCTCGGGGACCTGGAGCAAGAGAAGGAGCGGGAGCTGGTCCTCTGCAAGATTTTCTACCAGACGAACACTAGGGCCAGGAGTAAAAAGATTATAAGTTAGTTTGGTATTGGTAGTTGTACTACCTTGTCGTCCGCAAGTTGGTATTGTTGTTAACGATCTTTTGGTATGAACTTGCATTTGCTTCCAACCATCATGCCGAGGGTCGACGTGGATATAAAGCTGAATCATTTGTTTCGAAATGAATTTTCAGGCACCTGATTTTTATTTGATGGGTAGCATAAGCACCCGCCGTTCGAATTCCCAGTTCTCCAATTTTTTCGAAACAAGTGCATGCACTTATTATCACGATAAAAAAACAATATCCATGCTGCATCCCAGTTATCAGTCTGTACTTGCAGAATTTCTCTCGTTTATTGAGCACGTATATTGTTTTTTTAGGTCGAGCAAGTTTCAACTGGGCTGTAGATTGCCCAGGGTTGTTTTGTTTTTAAAAGGCCCAGCCCATGACGACAATGGGGCACAAAGATCCAGCAGGTATCTACTGGCCTCTGGCCCACCAGCGTTAGTTATATGTTGTCTTACAACATCTGCAGGCAGTTTTTTTACTGAATCAAACACACAGCCCAGTTCTATTTTCCTCTTGAAACGCATGTCCTACATCCGTTTTCTAATCTCTACCTATAGTTTTACTAGTTCATATACACGTATCATTATATGGAAAACACATAAAATTCCCTTTTCATATTTACATCCTTATTTTTTTTTGTTTTTTCCCACTCAGCGCTGATTTTTTTACCACTGGTTTTCCCTTAAACCAGCTAAATTGTCCCACGTCTTATTTGCTTACAAAAACAAAACGATTTTTTTGGCAAATCAATAAGTTCTTAAAAAATGTTTATCATTTCGGGATTACAACAGTTCAGACTCCACCGAAATATGCAAAATAAGGTTGGACTTTTTGACCGTGGTCCTGGGCAGAAAATGGGATGTAATAATTTACTTAAGAATTAGCAAATGGGCTGCAAATTATAAAAAATAGCAAATGGGCTTTATGTTGTCTGCCACAGATTTGGAGGCTGACTTGTGGGCCTACGAAGTTCATGCATACACAAGGTTTCTCAAAAAAGAAACTTAGTCAACAATCGACTCTACGAGCGTCACACCATTAGATGTCAATCTAACGGTAATCGTGCTTCTTCAGTCTCTGATCTTCCTGCCCCACCCGCCCAAACCAGCACCGTCGGAACCGCCTGCTCCTGCCTCCAGTGGCCGGCAGTGCTGCCGAGAAGGCCTCACGGCCCCATCATACTCGCATCCCTGGCCTATCTATCCCTCTAATCACCCACACCTCCTGTTATTTTCCGGCGACGGTAGCCGAACCAGTCAACCCTCGTACTCTCCACCGCGTGGGCAGCCACTGCCGTGTCTTCCCCAGCTCCGTGTCATTCCCTTCGTAGTCCTCGCCGTCGTCCATCGCCCTGGTGCTCTCGGCACGGCATGGTCAACGATGTCCATCCAACGACCGTAGTGCTTCTTCAACTTTTGGTCTTCTTGCCCCAGCCACCCAAAGAAGCGTCGGTCGTGACGCATGCTCCTGACTCCCGTGGCCGGCTGTGCTGCCGTGGAGGCCTCACCGTCCCCATACTACTCCCACCGCTTGCCAGGCCATCCCTCCACTCACCCACTCCCCCTGTTATTCTGCGGCGGTGACAGCCTCACACCGCAGCCGAACCAGTGAACCCTCGTACTCCTCTCTGCGTGGGCATCCACTGTCGCATCTTCCTCGGCTCCGCGTCGTCCCCTTCCTAGGCCTCACCGTCGTCCACCACCGTGGTGCTCTCGGCGTGGCGTGGTTAATGTGGTCAACGACCCACTTCCATCGGAAGAGTACTATACGTGGAGAGGCTGACAGCTGGGTCCACGGCAGCCACAAGGAATTGCCTCCTTATTATGCACAAAATAATTATGCCTCCACTTGACAGCAGGGACCCACCGGACGGTCCACCAGTATTTCGCGGAAAAAACATTTCCCCCCTGACTGCTGGGACCCACCGGACGGGCCACCGTATTTCGTGAAAAAAAGTTTGCCCCTGACTGCTGGGACCCATCGGACGGACCATAGTATTTCGCGAAAAAACGTCCCCCCCCCCGCTGTCAGCTCGGACCCACCGGAAGTGCCTTCTTATTACGCACAGAAAAATGAATACCCCCCCTGCTAGCTAGGACCCAACCTGGTGGGAGGCTGACTTGTGGGCCTACTAAGTTGACGAGGATGGAGGGCTTTGTCAACTTAGTCAATATGAATGATTCTAGCTCTAGTGACCGTGCGATGCCCATCCAACAGCCGTAGTGCTTCTTCAACCTCTGGTCTTCTTGCTCCAGCCGCCCAAAGCTGCGCCGGTCGTGCCGCGTGCTCCTGCCTCTCGTGGCCAGCTGTGATGCCGCGGAGGCCTCACCGCTCCCTACTACTCCCACTGTCGGCCCATGCTATCCTTCTACTCACCCACACCCCCTGTTATTCTGTGGCGACGGCAGCCTCACGCCGTAGCCGAACCAGTGAACCCTCGTACTCCTTTCCGCATGGGCCTCCACTGCCGCGTCTTCCCCGGCTCCGCGTCGTCCCCTTCTGAGGCCTCATCGTCGTCCACCGCCTTGGTGCTCTTGGTGCGGCGTGGTCAATCTGGTCAACGACCAACTTCCATCGGAAGAGTACAATACATGGAGAGGTTGAAAGCTGGGTCCACGGCCACAACCCAGTTTTTTGTGATTTGCCAAGTAAGTCGCTTTGTCAGGCAAGTTGGGTTGCAAATCTTTCAAGACGAGGAGAGCTTCATTCGGCTGGCCGAGGAAATGGCCCATCAGTTATGAGAAATGGGATGTACATTTTTAAAACACATCAAACCGGCAATTAGTTTGAAATATCTTTTTTTTTCATTTTAAGATTTTAAATTACATTAATTTTTATGCGTGGAGAATTTGTTGGATTTTATATTGATATACATTTATTTTTAAAATCAGTTTGAATGCGAGTCAAAATTTCAGGATTAAAAACAGTTCGGACCGCACCGAAATATGCAAAATTTCGTTAATTTTTTAATCGTGGCCACAATATGGGTTGTAATGCTAACAAAAAGAATATGGGCTCCAAAAAAACCTTAAGAATTAGCAAATGTGTTGTAAATTATTAGAAATAATGGCAGATGGGCTGTATGCTATTTTCCACAGATTGGAGGCTTTCCTAAAAAAAGGTTGACGCACAAGCACTGACTGTTGGATGTCCATCCAATGGCCATCATGCTTCTTCAATCTCTGCTCTTCCTGGTCCAGCCGCTCAAACAAGCGCCGGCGGGACTGCCTGCTCCCTCTTCCTCGCCGCCGGCTGTGCTGCCGCGCAGGCCTCACCGCCCGACCGTACTCCCATCGCTGGCCTAGCCATCCCTCTACTCACCCACACCTGCTATTATTCTCTGGCAACGGCAGACGTACCAGTAAACCCTCATACAGTCGTACTCCCCTCCACGTGGGAAACAACTGCCGAGTCTTCCCTGCCTGCAGGTCGTCCCCTTCCTAGGCCTCGCTGTCGTCCACCGCCCTGGTGCTCTCGGCGCGGCGTGGTCAACGTGGTCAAGGAACGACTTCCATCAGACGTGGACTGTACATGGAGAGGCTGACAGCTGGGTACACGGCCGCAACAAGGAAGTGCCTCCTTATTACGCCGAAAATAATGATTCCTCCACCTGACAGCTGGGACCCACCGGACGGGCCACTGTATTTTACGAAAAAATATTTCCCCCTGACTGCTGGGACCCACCAGCTACATCTTCGCATGGAAGGAAGTGCGTCCTGGCAAAAAAAACGATTCGCCCCCTGACTGCTGGGACCCACCAGCTACATCTTCGCAGGCAAGGAAGTGCCTGACAGTCGGGACCCACCTGGTCGAAGCGTACATAGCGTTGTCATTCTGGTCGTGAACATGTACGTACATACTGGTCGATGTAGAGGCGCGCACGTGTTGTAGTAGAGGCGCGCACATGTCGTAGTAGAGGCGTGCACGTAGCATGTACACGTACGTACAGCGGCCAGGGTGCAAGAAAGAAAATACGGCCACGTATGTGTACATACGGGCGGGGTCTCGAATGCCTACTCGCGCATACGTACGGCTAGGGCTCGTGTACATGGCTGGGTCAGAACGGAGAAACAACGTCGTCGTCGTGTTCATGGGGAGGCAACGGAATGCGTCGTGTTCATGTGGAGGCAATGGAATGCGTCTTGTTCATCGGGAGGGCTTGGACGGAACGGACGATGGAAACGAGGCCTGGCATACCACAGAACGGAGGAAACGGCCTTGTGTTCGACCGGCCACGTTCGAAACGGGATCCTGTTCATCAGGAGGGGTCTGGCGTAATGCAAAACGGGGGAAACGGACCTCCTACGATCGAAACGGGGGTCCTGTTGATCAGGAGGGGTGTGGTGTAATGCAAAACGGACGAAACAGACTTGTGTTGGAGCGCTACGATCGAAACGGGGGTCCTGTTCATCGGGGGGGGGGTGTGGCGTACCGCAAAACGGGACTCCACAGGATACTGTTCATCTCCACCGTGGACCCCCTCCAGCCTCCACGAGCTACTGTTCATCCACCGTCGACCTCCTCCAGCCGCCACCTGTGACTGTTCATCCACGGGCTCCTGTTCATCCAGCCTCCACCGCGCCCTACTCCACCGGCTACTATTCAACCAGCCCTCTCCACGGGCTCCTGTTCAACCACCCCTCCACGGGCTACTGTTCATCCAGCCCTCCACCGTCTACTGTTCATCCAGCCCTCCACAGGGTGGTCGTGTTCATCCAGCCCTCCACGGGGTCCTGTTCATCTAGCCCCAACAGGCTCGATCGATCGGGGTCCTGTTCATCCAGAGGCAACACCACGGGTCCTGTTCATCCACCCCCACCGAAAACTATTCATCCAACCCCCCCCCCCCCCCGCCCGCAACGCTCATTGTTCATCCAGAGGCAGCATCGATCGACTTCAGTTAGCAGCAGTAGCGAAGGAATCGCTCGATCGGGTTCAGTTAACAGCCATCGATCGATCGCTCGGGTTCAGTAACGGGTAGCCTGCAGTGCAATCGCTTGGGTTCAGTTAGAGCCCAACGCCTCGCTCGGGTTCAGTTAGAGCCAACGCCTCACACACACGCGAGTACGTGTACGAGAGAAACGCGCATCGCTCGGGCCCCGACCTCCCACCGTAACCGGGAACTCCCCGAAATTTTCCTCCCCCTCGATTCTACCACGGTTTTTTCCGTCATGGACGGCCCAAAGAATGTCATGCAGCTGCGTCTCCGGCCCGCCCAGGATGAAAAGCCCATTTTCTGTCATGATTTTTTGTCATAGAAGTAGGAGCCCACCACATCTATGATGATACCGGGTTTTTTCACAATTATCGTCATAGAAGTGTCATATGTATGACAGAAAAAAAATTCGTTAGGCCCAAAATATCACGGATGTGTCTTTTTTTGTAGTGCACTAGATGTCATGTCTACTAGACCCATATCGTAGGCCTGACGGTATAGCTTCTGCCTGTTCGCACGCCATGCCGGCGCGTGGATGTAAATTCACTTAATTCCGTCAAACGCCTTCGCCTCCCTCGCGCGGTCGCGCCCTTTGAGACTTCGACCGGCTATAAATGAGCATTTTTTGCCTTTTTTAGACAAGTAATTTTTTTGCCTAGTCCGCATGCATGATACTCCCTCTGGTCCTTTTTACTCCTGTCAACCGTTCGCAAAGTGTTTGACCAAATTTATACTTTTTTTAACACCACCTTATATTAATTAACCAGCCACACCAGTACACTCATTTGATACAATATTCACCACATAGGGCGGTACGTTATTTACAGGAATACCATCTAATCTATTGTCAAAGCTATACTTAGCGATTAAGTGTGCCACCTTATTGGCCGAATGGCTAATCTTTGACAATCGAAGATTGTTGATCAACTTCGAGATGCTCAACGCTTTCATCTGCAGGTCACGCATAACAGACTTGTCAACGCTTTGACAGGCATCAATGAAATCCCATGACCAAATTTATACTAAAAATATCAATATCTACAATACTCCCAAAACAGTTAGGCGCGATGCATTAACTTCTACCTCGTTTCTTGTTTCTTGACATATCAACCAATAGGATATGTGGGTGTGCATGCTTTTAATGACTTGAGACTACCAAACACGACATGCAGTGGTTAGTTCATTGCATGCAATGCTATTAATTAGCAAATAAACATTAAGATCTCTCGTTTTCCCCTCCTCCTTGGTCATAGTGCACAATCTAAGATGACTTGCTCACCTAGACGGAGGGAGTACTCGTTATAATGAGTACTTCCTCCTTCCATCTATATAGGGCCTAATGCATTTTTCAAGACCGCCTCTGACTATTGATAAAATTAATACTACATGACATGCATAATGTGAAAATTATATCATTGAAAGCTCCTTTCACATACGAATTTGATGATGTGCTTTGTGTAAGTTGCATGTCATATATTATTGCTCTAACATTTGGTCAAAGTTAGCCTCGAAAAACGCATTAGGCCCTATATAGATGGAAGGAGGGAGTATAAGAACTACATTTTATAATGAGTGTAAAATATTGATTTGACATTGTGAATGTTGACACATTGTGGAATAGTTTTTGAAGTCTGCAAAAGTACTCAACTAGTGTTGTCGTTCTCCACAAAAAAATGTGTTTACCAATGCATGCATGAACTCTAGTTACTCTAACCCCCCTCTTCTTTAATTCTTTGCCACATCAGCATGTTCGCTATTCCCGTGTGCATGATACCAGCTAAGATACCACCATTATGGCCAGCCTTAATCATCACATGCAATAATTTAGTGCACCTTGAAATATGAACATGTGTGGGGCGTGTTTGTTTTTAATGACTTGAGACTATACCTACCCCGACATGCAAGATGACTTATTATGCACCGTTCCCCATACCTGCAGGAAGCCCGTTCGTCTCTGAATTTTTTCCTCTCCATGTGTGGAAACAATATGCCTGCCAAACTCTCCTTCTCCCTCCGGCGGTCCCACCACTCCACCCCGTGTGAAAAAATCTGCATGCATGAGTCTCCTCCCCCCACGCTCGTCCAATCCGTTGTGAACAGCAATATTTCCACCCCTTCGCTCCCCCGTAATTTACTCCAACAAATATGCCCACGTAGCTGCTACTTAACTGCAGGTGCATTCGGTCACCAACATATGGGCCCAACAGGGGTCTGGCCCCCATGTCAGTGACGCAACTGAACCGGCAGTTAAGTCAGTGCAGCTCAGTCCATATCTTACGTAGGTGTGCCATTGCTCGCTATAAATACTGCGCCTCCCACGACATTGCTATCTCCTCCCCCTCACGTTCACGTTCATCGCTATCTCCTCCCCCTCCCTCTCACGTCGACCACCATGGCATCGCCCCTCCCAAGCCCTAGGAGCCCCTCGCTGCACCGCGCGGACGGTCACGCATCGTCGTTCCGTTCCTTGCCGCCACTAGTCGAGGAGGACGCGTCGGTGTTCCGCACCTCGCCGCTACGCGACGCGTCGCCGTTCCGTTCCTCGCCACCACTAGTCGAGGAGGACGCATCGGTGTTCCGCTCCTTGCCGCGACGCGTCGGCGTTCCCAATCTTGCCAGCACGCGTGCCGGAGGACACGTCGGCTCCCCGCTACGAGGAGAACGCCGCGCCGCCCGCCGAGCCCCCCCCCCCAGCCTTGAGGAGCTTTGGAAAGAAATGGATGTCGCCTTGTGGGAGGCTTTGCCTCCAGCAGAGCGCGCCAAAATAGAGGCGGAGAAGAAGGCCAAGGAAGAGAAGCGCACCGCAGAACAAGCTGCCTGGGAGGCCTATGTCGCGTTTGAGAGAGTCAGGCAATTGGCTCTTTGGCAGAAGGCTCGTGCGAGGGCCGTGAGGGTGGCGGAGGACGCCCGTACTGACGCCCTGAGTGCAGTCGGGCCCAAGCGCCTCATCTACGCTTGGCGGTACGTGGACCGGGTGCACACTTCCAGCGAGGAGGAGTACCTGTTTGCGCCAGATCACCACACCGATGAGATCGCGCTCGCCCGCCGGCAAGCCGCCAATCAGCACCTTACGAGTTGCGAGGCTGAGGAAGAGGCATTGTGTCGGCGCGCTGGAAAACGGCCGCGCACCAGGGCACTCGTGGCGCTCCGCAAGCGCTCCTGCGAGTGCCGTGGCTTTTAGGGGGAGTATAATTTTTGTTTCGTAAGGCGATCTCATTAGTTTTGGGATGCAAATGATAAATCCTGAACGTTCAGGAATTTTTAGCGTCCTTAATTAAGTATGTAAAAGGGAAAGTTTGGAAACGTTGTGTATTCGTCCGCATTTTGCAAGTATGTGCATATAGCACAAACTTTACTATATACTATCGCAGGAAAAGATTCTATGAGACCAGGTCTCACGCGAGACCCATCCTGATGGATGACACGTGGCATTCACAAATCACAAAGAATCCCCCACCCCCACTTAAAATCCGCGTGTCATCCATCAGGACGGGTCTCACCTGCTAACCGTGAGACCTGGTCTCATATACGAGTAATTTTTTTCCACAATCGCACTACACGTCTCTCTCGATATATGCTTGCAGACTGTGCTACTCCCTCCGTCCAGGTGAATAAGTCATCTTCGGTTGTGCACTGTAACCAAGAAGGAGGGAAGACTTATACACCTAGACGGAGGGAGTACTAACATTATGATGCGGTTTTTGTAAAAGTAGAAAAACAACACTAGTCAAGCTTGTGAAACGATTCAATGCAAAACAAATGCAAAAATGCTCGTTTGATTGTTTACTTTTAGCTTCCTTCTCTGTGGTTATTTCTCTATCATACTTTGTATAGAGTATCTCACTGGTTGGAAAGGCATGCAAATCCCCAAACCGCTTCCTACACCCTGTATCTCACTGGTTGCCGGCGTTGACGTTGTCGCCCATGTCGTCGAGCATGAGGTTCCCGAGGTCGGGGAAGAAGTCATTGTTCGCAACTAATCATGTGGACTAGCATAGTAGTAGGATACAGAGTAGAAACATGAATTTTACCATGATTTCGAACAGGAAGGACAGAAACACATACGGTGCAACAGGAGCTGCACCGTTGGCATTGAGGTTGTCGCCCATGTCCAAACACCACGTAGACATGGTCTTTGAGCACGGTTCGTAGTCGTTCCATGCTCGGGCATTGAAGTTTGTAACTATTTTAGATTAGAATATACTACTCCTCCGGTGCTAGTAGTAGAGCAGAGTCCTACTCTACTACTCTACTCAAGAAAGTTAGGGCATAGCATTGTAGGGAGTACCAGTACTGTGATCACTCAAGCAAGTTGTCTGGCATCGACATGACCCTACGCTGCTGGTATGTGTGTCGTAAGTCAAGCGGCATGTTGTAGTCATCATCACCTGTCCACTTCCCGCATCACATATTCGCTTCTCCATCTTTGTCCGCACATAATCTCGTCCAATCTTCCATCCCTGCTAAGGCGCCTCCCCCCCTCGTCCGAAACCCAAGCACTAACAATGGCAAAACTGAGCAGCGTCCGCTGAAAGAGTGGCTGGAATTCGCTCCCCATAGAGGTAATCAAGCTCATTGTTTCGCTTGTGGACAATCTCAGTACCATGCCGCTCGCCGCGTGCTCGTCGGGGCTGTACTGTTTACTCAAAGCCCTCAGGCCAGAGCTTTTTAAGCTAGCTCCTTGCTTGCTGATGCCGCCTGATCTTCAGAAACGGCGTGTCACGCAGCATAACGATCATAGGGTGGCGAGCATCAACCCCCTTGACTACGATCTGATCCCCGTCAGCCTCAACTACATTAACGGTATGTACTAGGTCGGCATGAACATGTCTTGGATGGTGCTCGTCGACGGTCATGGCAGCTGGCTGCTTGTGGAGGTCTACACCCGGCGATTAATCCCCCTTCCTTCGATTAACACTGCACTGCTTTGGCACCGCGGCCCAGAATACTCGGAATCTTACAGTAGCCAACATGATACCAAGTTTGATTTGCTCAAGGTTGTAATCTGCCAAGTGCCCACAAGATCTGCGAATTATAAAGACTTCAGGCTAATTGCGTTCTTCAACCGCGGTCTCGCCTATCTGACAGGTCACTGCGGTAAGTGGATAAATCTGCACGTCCATCGCAGGATCATACATCCTCCATGGTTCTCTGATGCCCTTGAACACAAGGCTTCATTTACGCTGTTGACTCCTTCTATGGCTGGACGTATTGCTGGCCTGCTCCAGTCATTGCTACAAACGGCTGTTACAGCAGTATGTTACTTTCCTATGATATCATGATGGCTTGCTTATATTACTGTCAACATTTGCTGAAAACATATTCATGCTCATAACATGCTGTTCTTAAGATTGAATAGACCAAGAGCCCTTTTTTATTTGACTCCAACTTGATATGATGTTGTAGGCCGCCTGGTGTCCCTACCCTTCCTAATCCCAGAACCTTTCAAAGAAAAGCGGCATGGCAGTTGCAGGTGGTTCCTGGCTCGATCAGACGACAGCGAAAGATTGATGATTGTTCGCACGTACCAGACGTGTTCTTTCGCAGAATACAATCACAGTCATTGCAAGGTCTTTCAGCAGGATCCCAGCTTCTCTGGGCCTTCAGGAATTTTTGACTGGAGGCTGGTAAGTAGCCTTGGTACACGCTCTCTGTTTGTCGGACTGAATTATCCGATTAACCAGGAGATAACCGACGGCAAGGATCATGATGGAAGCGCGGTTTCCTTCATCAGGCAAAACTGTGTGTACACATCGTACCATGCATCTCTGCATGCACCATACCCTGATATGTGCCGCCATGCTTTGCAGCCCAAAGTAGGAGAGAGGGTCGCAAGTATCAGACTTTGACCTGCTGGCTGGAGTTTCCCCCGTCAGGCACCCATCTGGTTCAAGCCGTCAGCCAATCTCCACAGCTTAATAAATAGAAACGTCTAACTGAGCCAGTTAGTTAGATGCGTACACTTGGTGTAGTAGGATCTTTATTTAATTTGATGCATACACTTGTTATTTTTTGGTAGCCCTTTTGTAATGATGGATGATGTTTGGTTTGGAAGAGAGAGCTGCGTCTTCACTCTTCTGGCCTGCTTACTGCTTCTATTGCACCCCCAGCCCTGGTTGCTGCTGCTGCTGTTTTCAATGTACAATCAGTAGTATATTTCGTCTGTTGGAAGTTGTTGCACGGTTCGATCCTTTAGTGCCCCGTACCGTACGTAGCGCATACTATTTATCGTATGGAACACATTTTTTTTGAAACTCAGAACACATTTTCCACTTGTTGATAACATGCAGCCCACTGATGAAGGCCCAATAGAGAAGCCCATAATTAACTGGAAGGGAGGCTCTCACATGAATCTGGCCCAGGTACATGCTCATGGTCCCCTAAACATAAATAAGTAAATAAATAAATAAATAAAGCTAAATGCTCATGCACCAGTTCTTTGGGAAAATAGGTAGCCCAGTATTTCTTTTTGAAGAATACCCAAGCTAGGCCTATTTGTTATCTCCGAATTACTGGGCTGCAAATCTTTCAAGACGAGGAGGGATGCATTCCGGCCTGGCTTAAGAGTATGGTCAATGTCTGTTAAAAGTAATATCAAAAGGGGTTGAAAATTCCAAAAAATTTATAGCAAATGGGATATAAGTTTCTTTTTTTGTTTTTGTTCTTCACTGATATCTTATACGCATTTCATTGGATTTAACATGACATAGTACTAATTTATTTTTAAATTTGTTTTAGTATGGCTATTAATTTTTGTATTAAGAATATTTTGTTCCCCAGCAAAAAATTGCGAATTTTCAAAATTTTGCACATATTTAGTTAATTTTTTGACCCTGGTACTGACCAGAAAATGGCCAGCAATTCTAAAAATGGAAAACGGGCTGCAATAAATTCCATATGAATTAGAAAGTGAGTAAAAATTATAAAAATAATAGCAAATGGGCTGTACATGCCACAGATTTCGAGACTGACTTGTCTACGCAAGGCTTTGTCAGTGAACACACGATTCTAGCAGCAGTTAGTGTTGGATGTCCATCCAACGATCGACGTGCTTCTTCAATCTCTGATCTTCCTGCTCCAGCCGCCTAAACTAGCACCGGCAGGACTGCCTGCTCCCTCCTCTTGTGGCCCACTGTGATGCCACACAGGCTTCCCCGGCCCACCCTACTCCCTCCGCTGGCCTGGCCGCATGCAATCAACTGCCTCCTTATTACGCGAAAAAGATGATTCCTCCCACTGACATCTGGGGCGCACCGGTTGGGAGGCTGACCTGTGGGCCTACTAAGTTGACACGTACGCAGGGCTTGTTAACTTAGTCAACAAACGATTCTAGCAGCAGTAAACGTTGGATTTGAATCGAACGGTCCTACTGCTTCTTCAATCGCTGCTCTTCTTGCACCAGCCGCCCAAACCAGCGCCGGGGAGACCGCCTGCTCCTGCCTCCAGTGGTCGGCTGTGCTGCCGATGAGGCCTCATCGCCCCCTACTACTCCCACCGCTAGCCAGGCCCTGCGGCGACGGCAGCCTCACACCGCAGCCGAACCAGTGAACCCTCATACTCCTCTCCGCGTGGGCATCCACTGCCGCGTCTTCCCCGGCTCCGCGTCGTTACCTTCCTAGGTCTCGCCGTCGTCCACCGCCTTGGTGCTCTCGGCGCGGCGTGGTCAACATGGTCAATGACATTCCATCGGAAGAGTACTGTACGTGGAGAGGCTGATAGCTGGGTCCACGGCCATAGCCCAGTTTTTTTGTGATTTGCCAAGTAAGTCGCTTTGTCAGGCCTGTTGGGCTCCAAATCTTTCAAGACGAGGAGAGCTTTCATTCGGCTGGCAGAGAAAATGGCCCATCAGTAATGAGAAATGGTCTAAACATTTTTAAAACACATCAAACCAGCAATTAGTTTCGAATATCTTTTCTTCGTTTCGAGATTTGAAATTACATTAATTTTTATGCGTGGAGAATTTGTTGGATTTTATATTGATATATATTTATTTTCAAAAATCAGTTTGAATGTGAGTCGAAATTTCAGGATTAAAAACAGTTCGGACCGCACAGAAATATGCAAAATTTCGTATAATTTTTGAACCGTGGCCACAATATGGGCTGTAATGCTAATAAAAAGAATATGGGCTCCAAAAAAACCTTAATAATTAGCAAATGGGCTATAAATTATTAGAAATAATGGCAGATGGGCTTTATGCTGTTTTCCACAGATTTGAGGCTTTCCTAAAAAAAGGTTGACGCACAAGCCATGATTGTTGGATGGCCATCCAACGGCCGTCGTGCTTCTTTGATCTCTCCTCTTCCTGCTCCAGCCGCTCAAACAGGCACCGGCGGGACTGCCTGCTCCCTCCTCCCCGTGGCCGGCTCTGCTGCCGCGCAGGCCTCACCGCCCCACCGTACTCCCATTGCTGGCCTAGCCATCCCTCTACACACCCGCACCTGCTGTTATTCTCCGGCGACGGCAGACGAACCAGTAAACCCTCGTACAGTCGTACTCCCCTCCGTGTGGGAAACAACTGCTGAGTCTTCCCTGCCTCCGTGTCGTTCCCTTCCTAGGCCTCGCCGTCGTCCACCGCCCTGGTGCTCTCGGCGCGGCCTAGTCAACGTGGTCAACGACCAACATGCATCTGAAGTGGACTGTACGTGGAGAGGCCGACAGTTGGGTCCATGACCGCATGCAAGGAAATGCCTCCTTATTACGTGCAAAATAATGATTCCTCCCCTAACATCAGGGACCCACCGAAAGGTCCTCTGTATTTCACGAAAAAACGTTACCGCCGCTGACAGCTCGGACCCACCAGCTATATCTTCGCACGCAAGGAAGTGCCTCCTTATTATGCTCAAAAAATGAATACCCCCTGCTAGCTGGGACCCACCTTGGTGGGAGGCTGACTTGTGGGCCTACTAAGTTGACGGGGACGGAGGGCTTTGTCAACTTAGTCAATCTGCACGATTCTAGCTCCAGTGACCGTACGATGTCCATGCAACGACCGTAGTGCTTCTTCAACCTCTGGTATTCTTGCTCCAGCCGCCCAAACCAGCGCCGGTCGTGCCTCGTGCTCCTGCCTCCCGTGGCAGGCTGTGATGCGGCGGAGGCCTCACCGCCCCCTACTACTCCCACCGCTGGCCTGGCCATCCCTCTACTCACCCACACCCCCTGTTATTCTGCGGCAACGGCTGCCTCACACCGCAGCGAACCAGTGAACCCTCGTACTCCTCTACGTGTGGGCATCCACTGCCGCGTCTTCCCCGGGTCCGCATCGTCCCCTTCCTAGGCATCGCCGTCGTCCACCGCCCTGGTGCTCTCGGCGCGGTGTGCTCAACATGGTCAAGGAACGGCTTCCATCAGACATGGACTGTATGTGGAGAGGCTGACAGCTGGGTCCACGGCCGCAGCAAGGAAGTGCCTCCTTATTACGTGCAAAATAATTATTCCTCCACCTGATAGCGGGACCTACCGGACGGGCCACCGTATTTCACGAAAATAATATTTCCCCCTGACTACTGGGACCCACCAGCTACATCTTCACACGCAAGGAAGTGCGTCCGGGCAAAAAAACGATTCGCCCCCTGACTGCTGGGATCGACCAGCGACATCTTCGTAGGCAAGGAAGTGCCTGACAGTCGGGACCCACCTGGTCGAAGCATAGGTAGCGTTGTCCTTTTGGTCGCGAACGTGTACGTACATACTGGTCAATGTAGAGGCGCTCACGTGTCGTAGTAGAGGCGCGCACATAGCATTTACATGTACGTACAGCGGCCAGGGTGCAAGAAAGAAAATACGGCCACGTATGTGTACATACGGGCGGGGTCTCGAACGCCTACTCGCGCATACGTACGGCCAGGGCTCGTGTACATGGCTGGGTCGGAACGGAGAAACAGCATCATCGTCGTGTTCATGGGGAGGCAACAGAATGCATCGTGTTCATGGGGAGGCAACGGAATGCGTCGTGTTCATCAGGAGGGCTTGGACAGAACAGGCGATGGAAACGAGGCCTGGCGTACCGCAGAACGGAGGAAACAACCTTGTGTTCGACCGGCCGCGTTCGAAACGGGATCCTGTTCATCGGGAGGGGTCTGGCGTACCGCAAAACGGAGGAAACGGACCTCCTATGGTTGAAACGAGGGTCCTGTTGATTGGGAGGGGTGTGGCGTACCGCAAAACGGAGGAAACGGACTTGTGTTGGAGCGCTACGGTCGAAACAGGGGTCCTGTTCATCGGGAGGGGTGTGGCGTACCGCAAAATGGGACTCCACGGGATACTGTTCATCTCCACCGTCGACCTCCTCCAGCCTCCACGGGCTCCTGTTCATCCAGCCTCCACGAGCTCCTGTTCATCAAGCCTCCACCGCCTACTGTTCATCCACCCCTCCACCGTCTACTGTTCATCCAGCCCTCCACACCACGGGGTCCCGTTCAACCACCCCTCCACGGGCACGCCTCCACTGTCTATTGTTCATCCAGCCCTCCACACCACGCGGTCCTGTTCAACCACCCCTCCACCTTCTACTGTTCATCCAGCCCTCCACACCACGGGGTCCTGTTCATCCACCCCTCCACGGGCACCCCTCCACCATCTACTGTTCATCTAGCCCTCCACCACACCACGGGGTCATGTTCATCCAGAGGCAATGCCACCGCTCACTGTTCATCCAACCCCCCCCCCCCCCCGCGCGCAACGCTCACTGTTCATCCCATCGACCGGCTACAGTTAGCAGCAGTAGCGAAGGAATCGCTCGATCGGGCTCAGTTAACAGCCATCGATCGATCGGTCCGGTTCAGTAACGCGTAGCCTGCAGTGCCATCGCTCGGGTTCAGTTACAGCCCAACGCCTCGCCCGGGTTCAGTTAGAGCCAATGCCTCGCACACACGCGCGTATGTGTACGAGAGAAACGCGCATCGCTCAGCCCCAGACCTCCCACCGTAACCGGGAACTCCCCAAAATTTTCCTCCCCCTCGCTTCTACCATAGTTTTTTCTGTCATGGACGGCCCAAAGAATGTCATGCAGCTGCGTCTCCGGCCCGCCCAGGACGAAAAGCCCATTTTCTGTCATGATTTTTTGTCATAGAAGTAGGAGCCCACCACATCTATGATGATACCGGGTTTTGTCACAATTATCATCGTAGAAGTGTCATATGTATGACAGAAAAAAAAATTGTTTGGCCAAAATGTCACGGATGTGTCTTTTTTTTGTAGTGTATACCTGTCGGTATTTGTGAGGATGTGCCTGTTGTGGTTGCAAATGTTACTATTTTAACGAACTTTGTTATTCTTGATATTCCCGAGGATGATAGTATGTCTATTATTCTTCGTAGACCCTTTTTGAATACTTCAAGGGCTGTTATTGATTGCAACAAAGGCAATGCCACTTTTCATGTTAATGGTAATGTGCATACGGCACACTTTCCAAGGAAACAACCTCAAGTCCACAGTATCAATTCTATTGGAAAAATTCCAACAATTACTATTGGAGGTTTTAGATTTCCTCTTCCTATTGTCAAGAAGAAATATGATATTCTTATTGTTGGGGATGTGCATATCCCCGTTGAGGTAACCTAGTGTTATTTGAAAATTCTCCGGTTTCATGCGATTCGGAATGAGTTTGTTAACAAGACTTGATCAACCTTGTTAGTGGATTCCTTTTAATGAGCATGAGATAGATGAAGTTAGAAATCACAACTCTCTGTACGCTCCTTTTACTTTCTGTTATTCAGATTTAATAAAGCAAAAATAGTATTTTCTGTTTGTTTTCTGAATTATCCTTGCAATAAAAAATAGCTCGAAAATAAAAGTTCTCCAAATGTCCTGAAAATGAAATATGATTTTTTTGTAGAATATTTAAGAATTATTAGCACTGAGAACACACCAGAGGGGGCAACCACGTGGCCACGAGGGCACAGGGCGCGCCCCTGCCTCGTGGGCCCCTCGTGGCCCCCCTCCACTTATTCTTGCACCCACACACTCCTTCTTCCTCCAGAAAAAATCATCACACAACTCAAACAAGTATTCTAGCTCGTTTTGCTGCCATTTTCGATCTCCTTGCTCAAAGCTCCATTCACAAAACTGCTTTGGGGGATTGTTCTTCAGTATGTGACTCCTCCAATGGTCCAATTAGTTTTTGTTCTAGTGCTTTATTTATTGCAAATTTTTGCTGCTTAGGTGATGTTGTTCTTGAGCTTGCATGTCAAATTTATATGGTCCCAAGTAGTTTTAATGCATGATATAGTATCTAGGCACTTGTAGGAGTAGTTGCTATCAATTTTGTTGAGTTTGGTTCACTTTTATTTTGAGTTACTAAAATTTTTAGAAATTTTTCAAAGGAAATGATGAAGAGATTATTGAGGGGCTCTTCGAGCCGGAGCTCGAAGGATAAGCAAAGTGAAGAGAATAAGAAGCCCGAATATAATCTCCCTCACACTGCGGAGGTTCGGCCGTGTGAATGGCCTTGTGATGAATTATTGAGAGTAGCCGAGATTCATGATGGCTTTTATTATTTGGCTGAGAATGCGGCCTCAACGGCTTCCTCCACGACCAGCTCGAACAGCACGTACCTTGTTTTGCTGGAGGCCGTTCATGCATACCGGAGCCTGACATCAGCTCCAGAGCCTGAGCCGGAGCCACCACTTGATCCTCACCGTCAATCTGTTTATCAATGGGATCCGAAGGAGATCGCCAACCAGTGGCACCCTGAGGACACTCCTCCGTACACTAGAGAGGGCGGCTTTGAGCCGTGGCCATAGACCAAATTAGGCCAAAAGCCCATGCTTGGGGGAGTACGTATTTCTCACCGACATTACATTCATGTTCACACACTCATTCTAGTTGTCGGTGCTCATACTTTTTCATTGTATCATCCATGCTAGTTTAATTTCTTTTTAAGCTTTCTTCTTGCATGTTTGAAAAACCTTAAGGAAAACAAAAAAATTAGTTGTAGCTTTTAGCTAAGTTTACTTTCCATGCTTGTAGTAGTAATAATTAAAAGAAAACCCAAAAGGATTTCTCATTCTTCTTTTGCTTGTTGGGAGCTTTCCCATGTAAATAGTTTTATTTCTTTTCTTGTTCTTTGGGGGTCGAGAGGAGAAGACCACGATGAAAATGTTGAGTGGCTCTTATATGCATTATTGTTGATCTAACAAAGATCCCATATTACCTTGTCTTCTCCCTTGAATTGAATGCTTGCAGATTCCAGCTTAGTCCAATGGACGCGCACTATTATTATCATCCACACCGTTCGGTTGTGCAAGTGAAAGGCAATAATGACGATATATGATGAACTGATTGAGATGAGAGAAGCTGGTATGAACTCGACCTATCTTGTTTTTGTAAATATGATTAGTTCATCGTTCCTAATTCAGCCTATTATGAATGAAACATGTTTGCAATGACAATTAGAGATTATAGTTGCTCATGCCATGCTTAATTTGCTAGGAGTTTATAATGGTTTACCTTGCATGCCAACATGCTATTGAAATGGTTGTGATGTGGTGTGATAGGGTGGTATCCTCCTTTGAATGATTCAAGTGGCTTGACTTGGCACATGTTCACGCATGTAGTTGAAACAAAATCAACATAGCCTCCACGATATTTATGTTCATGGTGAATTATATCCTACTCAATGTTGATTAATTTTAATGCATGTTCATGATTGTCGTCGCTCTCTAGCTGGTCGCTTCCCAGTCTCTTTCTAGCCTTACCTTGTACTAAGCGGGAATACTGATTGAGCATCCACCTCCATAAACCCCAAAAGTTATTCCATATGAGTCCACCATACCTTCCTATATGCGGTATCTACCTGCCGTTCCAAGTAAATTTGTATGTGCCAAACTCTAAACCTTCAAATGAAATTCTGTTTTGTATGCTCGAATAGCTCATGTATCAACTAGGATTGTCTATATCTTCCATGCTAGGCAGGTTATTCTCAAGAGGAGTGGACTCCGCTCCTCACTCACGAGAAAATGGCTGGTAACTGGGATGCCCTGTCCCATGCTCAAATCAAAACAAAATAATTGCAAACAAAACTCCCCAGGATTTTTGTTAGTTGGAGGCTCCCGTTGTTTCGGACAAGCCATGGATTGATGTTTGTTGGTGGTAGGGGGAGTATAAACTTTACCATTCTGCTTGGGAACCGCCTATAATGTGTGTAGCATGGAAGATAACGAGATCTCTTGGTTGTTATGTTGACAATGAAAGTATACCACTCAAAATTTATTTATCTCTAATTCAAAATCGAGCTCTGAGAAGGGTCTATCTATTTAATTTTATGTTGAGTCATCATCCTCATTAAAAAGCACCAGTTGGAGAGCACCGCTGTCATTTGCATGTATTATTATTAGTTTACATTGAGTATGACTGTGACTGGATCTCTTTTACCATGAATTACAATTTCTAGTCACCCTTGAGCTTCACAGGTGCTCTGCATTTATGTTTTGCGGTCTCAGAAAGGGCTAGGAAGATACCATCTTGTTATATCATATTATGATTGTTTTGAGAAAGTGTTGTCATCCGAGATTTGCAATTATTGCTCGCTAGTTCATTATGTCATTGATATGAGTAAACATGAGACCTAAATGTTATTGTGAATATGGCTAGTTCATAAACTTTGCTGAAAACTTGAATGTTGGCTTTACATATTTACAACAACAAGAGCAAACAGAGTTTGTAAAAGTTTTTCTTTATCACTTTTAGTTTCTCAACTGAATTGCTTGAGGACAAGCAAAGGTTTAAGCTTGGGGGAGTTGATACGTCTATATCATATCTACTTTTCCAAACACTTTTGCCCTTGTTTTGGACCCTAACTTGCATGATCTGAATGGAACTAACCTGGACTGACACTGTTTTCAGCAGAATTGCCATGGTGTTATTTTTGTGCAGAAATAAAAGTTCTCGAAATGACCTGAAAGTCAACGGATAATATTTTTGGAATACATAAAAAATATTGGCGAAAGAATCAAGGGTAGGGGGCCCACTCCCTGTCCACGAGGGTGGGGGATGCGCCTACCCCCTGGGCGTGCCCCCTGCCTCGTGGCCCCCCTAGTGCTCAAGCGAGCTCAACTCCAATTCTATATATTCACGTTTGGGGAGAAAAAACCCAAAGAGAAGGATTCATCACGTTTTATGATATGGAGCCGCCGCCAAGCCCTAATCTCTCTCGGGAGGGCTGATCTAGAGTCCGTTCGTGGCTCCGGAGAGGGGAATCCGCCGCCGTCGTCATCATCAACCTTCCTCCATCACCAATTTCATGATGCTCACTGCCGTGCATGAGTAATTCCATCGTAGGCTTGCTGGACGGTGATGGGTTGATTGAGATTTATCATGTAATCGAGTTAGTTTTGTTAGGGTTTGATCCCTAGTATCCATTATGTTCCGAGATTGATGTTGCTATGACTTTGCTATGCTTAATGCTTGTCACTAGGATTGTCTCAACCTATTATGTTTTCATGAATATATGTGAATTCTTGATCCTATCTTGCAAGTCTATAGTCACCTATTATCTGTTATGATCCGTTAACCCCGAAGTGACAATAATCGGGATACTTACCAGTGATGACCGTAGTTTAAGGAGTTCATGTATTCACTAAGTGTTAATGCTTTGGTCCGGTACTCTATTAAAAGTAGGCCTTAATATCCCTTAGTTTTCAATAGGACCCCACTTCCACGGGAGGGTAGGACAAAAGATGTCATGCAAGTTATTTTTCATAAGCACGTATGACTATATTCGGAATACATGCCTACCTGACATTAATGAATTGGAGCTAGTTCTGTGTCACCCTATGTTATAACTGTTGCATGAGGAATCACATCCGGCATAATTATCCATCACCGATCCAATGCCTGCGAGCTTTTCACATATTGATGTTTGCTTAGTTACTTTACTATTGCCACTGTTACAATCACTACAATATTGCTACTATTATGTTTGCCATCATTACAACTACTTCCATATTACTTTGTGATACGTCTCTAATGTATCTATAATTTTTGATTGTTCCATGCTATTATATTATCAACCATGGATGTTTTATATGCATTTATATTCTATTTTATATGATTTTTGGGACTAACCTATTAACCTAGAGCCCAGTGCCAGTTTCTGTTTTTTCCTTGTTTTAGAGTATCGCACAAAAGGAGAATCAAATGGAGTCCAATTGACCTGAAACTTCACGGAACTTATTTTTGGACCAGAAGAAGCCCACGGAGTATCGAAGTTGGAGCAGGAGAGTCCCGGGCTGCCCACGAGGGTGGGGGGCACGCCCACCCCCCTAGGCGCGCCCCCTGCCTCTTGGACAGCCCGGAGGTCCACCGACGTACTTCTTCCTCCCATATATACCCATATACCCTAAAAACTTCGGGGAGCACAATAGATCAGGAGTTCCGTCGCCAGAAGCCTCTGTAGCCACCGAAAACCAATCTAGACCCGTTCCGGCACCCTGCCGGAGGGGGAAATCCCTCTCCGGTGGCCATCTTCATCATCCCGGTGCTCTCCATGAGGAGGAGGGAGTAGTTCTCCCTCAGGGCTGAGGGTATGTACCAGTAGCTATGTGTTTGATCTCTCTCTCTCTCTCTCTCTCTCTCTCTCGTGTTCTTGAGGTGGTACGATCTTGATGTATCGCGAGCTTTGCTATTATAGTTGGATCTTATGATGTTTTCTCCCCCCTCTACGCTCTTGTAATGGATTGAGTTTTCCCTTTGAAGTTATCTTATCGGATTGAGTCTTTAAGGATTTGAGAACACTTGATGTATGTCTTGCATGGGATACCTGTGGTGACAATGGGGTATTCTATTGATCCACTTGATGTATGTTTTGGTGATCAACTTGGGGGTTCCGCCCATGAACCTATGCATAGGGGTTGGCACACATTTTCATCTTGACTCTCCGGTAGAAACTTTGGGGCACACTTTGAGGTTCTATGTGTTGGTTGAATAGATGAATCTGAGATTGTGTGATGCATATCGTATAATCATACCCACAGATACTTGAGGTGACATTGGAGTATCTAGGTGACATTAGGGTTTTGGTTGATTTGTGTCTTAAGGTGTTATTCTAGTATGAACTCTAGGGCTGTTTGTGAGACTTATAGGACTAGCCCAACGGATTGATTGGAAAGAATAACTTTGAGGTGGTTTCGTACCCTACCATAATCTCTTTGTTTGTTCTCCGCTATTAGTGACTTTGGAGTGACTCTTTGTTGCATGTTGAGGGATAGTTATGTGATCCAATTATGTTATTATTGTTGAGAGAACTTGCACTAGTGAAAGAATGAACCCTAGGCCTTGTTTCCTAGCATTGCAATACCGTTTGTACTCACTTTTATCATTAGTTACCTTGTTGTTTTTATATTTTCAGATTACAAAAACCTTTATCTACCATCCATATACCACTTGTATCACCATCTCTTCGCCGAACTAGTGCACCTATACAATTTACCATTGTATTGGGTGTGTTGGGGACACAAGAGACTCTTTGTTATTTGGTTGCAGGGTTGTTTGAGAGAGACCATCTTCATCCTACGCCTCCCACGGATTGATAATCCTTAGGTCATCCACTTGAGGGAAAATTGCTACTGTCCTACAAACCTCTGCACTTGGAGTCCCAACAACGTCTACAAGAAGAAGGTTGTGTAGTATACATCACTTTGCCACTAAATACTTTGCTACAGTTATTAAGTCTTTCAGGTGCGGTTGAATTGACAACTCAACTGTTAATACTTGAGAATATTCTTTGGCTCCCCGTGTGTCGAATCAATAAATTTGGGTTGAATACTCTACCCTCAAAACTGTTGCGATCCCCTATACTTGTGGGTTATCAACATACTAGAGCTGAGCACAAGATTTATTGCTATTGCACTGAATTACAAGAAATTTCAATTGAAGTGATCGACAGAAAAAATACTTGATGCCAACAGCGAGACGACATTGAGTTTCTCTTGGGTAAGATTTCATTTTGCATGGTTATGGGAAGATTGCTAATGGTGGTGTCGACATTCGGTAGGAGCAAATGCTGAAGAGGGCTTCGCATGGTATTCCAAATTTATGACAATTTATTTGAACTTGGGCAAGTACGAAATTTGCCCCCTGAAAACTCGAACTTGTATTTAATTAAGACACGTGTTATATAACACCTCCATTGCCAAACTTACAGGCTATCTAATGCCATGGGTGGCCAATTAAATTGTAACTGTATAGTTTCTATTTTAATTCTACTTAAAATATGACTAACTGCATGTGCAGTGGAAGGAGGAAGCGAGAGCTGCGCGCCAAGGCCTTTGGCTGTCGTATGGAAGCAAGACCACCCACGCAATGCTGGAAAACAAGATATTGTAGAGAAAATGCCCTGGAGGGCCCAACCTATATTGGAGGCTCATGTAAAAACAGTGTCATCCAGCACTCTGGTACCTAAACTAAAGTACCAAAAATAAACCCTAGACCTAATGTCTTTATATGAATGTTAGCAATTTTTAGATGGATAATGAGATCTGTGAAGCCCTATAAAGGATGATAAAGGAGGAGAAGAATGCTGATGAAAAAGCCAGGGAGTGCAAACGAGAACTGGATAGTGTTGTAGCTGAAAATTCTATGCTAAATGGTCGGCTTCAGAAGTCGAATGAGGAGCTTTGAAATGAGAAAGAAGCATGTATGCTAAATGGCGTTGGTTAGATAAACAGATGTATCAATATGTCAAGATTATGATTTACTAACTAATAGATATGCTACGCAGATAAGAACAGTGTCTACTACAACGAACTTTAGCTAAGCTCTAACACACACTGCTGTGATAAATTCCCTTTCAACCAATCTATCCATCCTAGAAACACAAGCTAAATGATATGATTGCTGAGATTATGAGCTCCTGCCAGCGGAAAAGAACCTGTATTAATTCCTCTTTAATATTATCAAGTACGCATTACTAGTTGGCTGCAGTTTGAGATTTAACAAGGAAACTGCAAAGGGACCCAACTGTTGTTTTCTTCAGTTATTGATCATAACTGAGTATCTGTTGTAACATCCCAAGTTTTCAATTTGGAATGTTATACATTAGATCATCATTGCATATCATATTTTATTGCATTTTGGCTTGATCCTAGAAATTCTACGCAACTCAAGGAACCACGGAGAGAGTTGGGAATTTCATTATCTTCATATTTGAGTTTTCTCAAATTTTGAAAATTGGATCGTTGGATTTTAATTATTTTCTCTTCGAATATTTCTTTTATAAAAATAAAAGAGAGAGAGAGAGGATAAAATGACTTCCTCCAAATAAAGAAATACTGGAGATTTAATATGAAAATCAAATAAGATTTTTATTCGGAATTGTATTGCTATTTTATTTGAATTAGGAAAAAAGTTGCGTGATTCAAGATTGCATTTTAGGACCAGATAAATGTTCACCTTGTCCGGCATATTTTAACAGGACGGGGAAATTTTATTTCGGGATTTTTGGAGTCCTTTTAGTATTTCTTTTCTTTCTTTTTCTGCATGTCGGGATTATTTAAAAAAAAGAAAGAACGAAACCGACTCCGGGCCGTACCCGAGCGGGACTCCACTCGGGGGTGGGGGGTGGGGGGCTATATAAGCCGTGCCGGCCAAGCCCTGAAGCCCACCAGCCCCGTTGCCACCGCCTCGGTTTTCGCGAGAAAAACCGATCGGTTTTTTTGAAAATCCTAGATCCGGTTTTTTAGATTCGGTTCGGTTTTTTTCGGTTTAGTTATTTAGCAGACGTTCATCCGTGCGTTCATTTTAATGAACTATTTTTGTCCGTTAGCCGCAGATAGCGAACGTTCGTTCGTTAGTCTGTTCGTTGGTTTTTCTTTTTCTCGGATTTATCGTGATTATTTTCGATCGTGATTTCTGATCCGATTTTCGTTTTAGTTTATCTTTTCGCTCATTTATCGGAATCAGGTGATTCAAGTGCCTAGAGTTTTGTCTCGAAACCCTCTTTTAGTTTAACCAACTTAAATAAGCTTTTGCTACTGTAAAATTTGACTTTAGTTCAGATTAGTAATCGGAGCTTGTTTCTTTCGCAGTTTGATTGTCGTTGCTTCGTTTGATTTGATTCTTTTTGCAAACCGGATTTCTTAAGTTGAACTTTCTAGCTAGATCTTCTTATTTGAGTTTTACCCGTGCCCCTTGCTTGATTGCTTATTGTATGCTTGTTTGTTTGCGATAGAGTACCCGGAGTGCGAAGCGTGCTACTACGAGTCTCTAGGTTTCACGGATCATCAGCAAGGCAAGTAACACTTTGATCATACCTCTTTAATACCCAGTTTTTATTGCATTAGATCAACCCTTAAACAATTGCATGGTTAGGATCTAAATAAATTGTGGCTTGGGAAGTAGATGAGGTAGTACCTATTCACCTGTTTTATTATCAAACCCTGGGAGTTACTTCTATGTTGCTTATATGGCTATGCTATGCTAGTAGACGTGGTTTTGGTTTGAGTGTATCCATGACAGATGTGAGTTGTTAATTTAATGGTTAACTTAAGGTGGCAACTTTAATACACATCTGGGTGGATTGAGGCACCTGGGGAACCCAGTGATTGCCTATATTTTTGGAAATCCCGGTGTACCGTGTGATTTTCCTATGGACCGCCACCCAGGCTCAAAGGGATCATAAGATTATTCATGCTGGAAACTTCCGTGTGCAGCCACATGCCATTATGGGCTCTGACATAGTTGAGTAAGTTGTGGGAAACCTTTCCATGATTGGCTAGCAGATGTAGGGGATTGTAGGTGTACCGGCCTATCTATCGATTAAGGGGACCGCTTGGGAAAATCTGTGTCTCAGTCATCCATTTCTCAAACATTATGTAGTGCGAGAAATCCAACGGAGGAGATCGAGTCTTGTGGGGAAAAGTGTAGAAACCTCTGCAGAGTGTACAAACTAATCATGGTTAGCCATGTCCCCGGTTATTGACATCTTGAGTATCTAGCTCTTGAATTATCATGTGGATCTCATCACTCTTAAATATAATTTGATTGGGTTATTAATTACTTTTAATTGGGATTGAGATGGGGTTTACAATTCTCAATGTTTTCAACAAACTTTGTAGCTAAAAAAATATATTCCTTTTGAAGTAGGGAAAATTGGCTTTTCGCAAAACCTATTAACCATACAACCTCCACCAGCCATATATGCATGTAGTGATAGCTTTACATTGTTCATTACTCTCTTGTGTTACACTGCCAGCATATTCCATGTGCTGACCCGTTTCTGGCTGCAACGTATCATGTTGCAGACTTTTCAGATGACGAGTAAGGAGCCTTAGGTCGTGGTCTTTCACTCAGTGATGCCATTGGAGTTGATGGACTCACTTTATCTTCCAAGCCTTCCGTTGTTGTCGTATTAGATGGCCTCATGCCATATTTTTTGTAATAAGTTCTCTTTTGAGACATTTGATGTAATAGGTGTGTGATTGCTACTCTGTTATAAATCCTCAAGTACTGTGTGTGTCAGCATTACCGATCCAGGGATGACACTGATGCATAGAGATTGGACTATTTGAGGTCTGGTCGCTACAAGATGGTATCAGACCACACGCTGACTGTAGGACATGACCACTAAGCTAAAGCCCTAGATCACTACTCTCTTCTCATTTCTGACTTCTCTGCGTTTTCTACTCTTTAGGATGGCGGGCGCAAGGAACAAGTTTGCACAACCGGATGAAGAAGCGCTTTTTGGACGACACTTGAAGGAAGTCACTAAGTACGTGAACATTGGAATACCAAGCTTCACCGGGACCTACAACACCACTTTACCAAAAGAGGAGCGCTGGATGATTCAAGTTCAATTTCCAGGAAGGACATTCACGCCAGTCACTAAGCCCATAGAGTTTTCCTTTGATGCACCAACCTGGAGTCTAGGAAATAGTATGGCAGCCCACATCACCATGGGACGCATTGGAGAAATTTACCACAAGGAGCTTAAGGATACTATCTACCAGATTTGTGGGTGCCGAGATGAGCAATGGGAGATGATCAGCACCAGGAAGGATAGATCCATTGCAGCTTTCATCCAGGAGTTAAACCAGCATATTCGCCGCCAGGAGAATCAGATGTGCGCAGGCATGATCGATTTGAAGCAGGCAATGACAAGGATCACGGAGCTTGAAGAAGAACTCAAGGCTACTCGTGAACATTATGAGGAGGAAATCGTCGTACTGGTGGAGAAGAATGACGACCTGACAAGGAAGCTAGGAGTATTCATGGGAGACCCCGCGCGAGGAGGAGAAGACGATGAACCCAAGGAGATTCGTTCTGAAGACTACATCATCATCGATGACACCGACTCGGACCCTGACGATAGCGATGATGATTATGTTGATGAAGCTGGAGCAGATATCATGGAGTCTTTGACCGATCAATTTTTCTAGTCGACCACTAAAACAGTAGTAGTATTCCACCATGTATATAGTATAGTCCGAGCACCTTTGTAACGATAGTTCTAGAACAATTGTATGCCTTGCTTGATTGATTGAGTGATATGATTGTGTTTGTCTCATGTGCATATGGGTACTGTTTTCTCACTAGACCTCATTCTATTCTATTCTCTTCCCTCTAAACCCTCACATGCCTCCGAGACGTGACCCCGGATTTACGTTTCCACCAGAGCTCACTCAGTTGATCCAGCAGCAGAATACCTTGATGCAGTTGTTAGTTCAGAACCAAGGCAACAACAACAACAACAACAACAACCCACCACCACCACCCCCAGTTGACAACTTAGCCCATTTTCTGAGGTTGCAGCCGCCGGTGTTCTCCAGTAGCAACGAGCCGATAGTGGCTGATGATTGCCTCCGCAAGATTGGAAGGGAGTTAACCACTGCAGGATGCACGGATGCGGAGAAAGTGCGTTTTGCCGCACACCAATTGGATGGACCAGCCGCCTCATGGTGGGAGAATTACACTGTCACCTATCCTATAGCCACTGTTACATGGGACCAGTTCCAGCAGGCCTTTCGCACTGCCCATGTATCAACAGGAGCTATGGCCATGAAGAAGCGTGAGTTTCGCAACTTACGCCAAGGAGGACGCACCATTGGCCAGTATGTTGATGACTTTAGTAAGCTAGAACGTTATGCCCCAGATGATGTCGCTACAGATGCAGCCAAGCAGGAGATGTTTTTGTAAGGACTGAATGATGAGCTGAGCATGCAGTTGATGGTGGCAAATTTCAATAACTACCAGGAGTTGGTAGATAGAGCTTTCATGATTGAAGGGAAGCAGCAGCAGATTGATAACCGCAAGAGGAAGTATGGGCAGGGGAAGTATAATTCTGGAGCTCAGCAGAGACCCCGTTTTACCCCGAACTCGGGAGGACCCCTTTAGCATAACCATGGAGGTCACAATCACCCTGGAGGGAGTTCACACATCCATAGTGGCTCCAAGAACGTGAATGGTAATGGATGAAGCAACGGACATAACCATTCCAACCCAGCAATGCCCTCCAAAAAAGATCTAAGCCATGTTACTTGCTACAAGTGCTAGAAGACTGGACATTACGCCAATGAATGTCCTGAAGCTAAGAATGGAAACGGCCAATGGAAGTTCTGGGAAGAAGCCCAACCCTTTCAACAGGGGGCAAGTGAACCACGTTAACGTGGAGGAGATTAAAGCCCAGCCAGATGCAGTAATAGGTAAGTTTTTGGTTAAGTCATTTACTGCAGTCGTTCTTTTCGATACTAGTGCATCGCATTCATACATGTCAAGGGGATTTGTGGATAAGTATAAGTTGCCCACTAGAGTTCTTAAGACACCCATGCTAGTAACCTCACCCGGAGCCGAGTATATGGCAAGCAGTGGATGTTTTCAGTTGCCATTAACCATAGGGAGTCATGTTTTCCCATCTGACTTGATAATTTTGGAGTCGCAAGGTTTGGATGTGATTCTGGGTAAGGATTGGCTATCAATGTATGGAGGAAACATCGATTGCGCCAATAAGTCAATTTTGGTCACCACCCTAGAAGGAAGAAGGATCAAGTATGTATCCCAGCATGTGCCGATTAGGACTCAAGTAAATTCCTTATCAGGAGTTGTACAGGAGGAAGTACCAGTGGTGAAGGATTTCCCAGATGTATTTCCCAAAGAGTTGCCAGGCATGCCACCAAATAGAGACATCGAGTTCTTGATTGAGCTTTTGCCAGGCACATGGTCAATATCTAAGAGACCATACAGGATGCCCGCACAGGATTTAGAGGAAATTAAGAAGCAGATTAAGGAGTTATTGGATAAAGGATATATTCACCCAAGCTCATCACCTTGGGGATCGCCAGTACTTCTAGTGGAGAAGAAGGATGGATCGTTAAGGATGGTTGTTGATTATCGAGGATGTAATGAGGTGACGATCAAGAACAAGTACCCACTGCCTATGATCAATGATTTGTTTGATCAGCTGCAAGGAGCTAAGGTGTTTTCCAAGATCGATCTGCGATCAGGGTACCGCAAACTGAATATTCGAGAGGAGGATATACCTAAGACAGCTTTTACCACAAGGTACGGGCTATATGAGTATACCGTTATGTCATTTGGCCTGACTAAGACACGTGCCTATTTTATGAACATGATGAACAAGGTGTTCATGGAGTTTTGGATAAGTTCATTGTGGTGTTCATAGATGATATTCTGGTCTACTCGAAGAATGAAGAGGAGCATAAAGAGCATTTGCGCTTGGTACTTGGGAAGCTCAGAGAACGTTACCTATACACCAAGTTCAGCAAGTGCGAGTTTTGGTTGAAGGAAGTTGGATTCCTTGGACATGTTATATCCGGAGAAGGAATAGCAGTAGACCCCACTGAAGTTGTCACTGTGACAAATTGGGAGGCACTCACGTCAGTTGGAGAGATCCGGAGTTTTCTTGGACTCACAGGATACTACAGGAGGTTCATTGAGAATTTCTCCAAGATTGCAAAGCCTATGAATGAGTTGTTGAAGAAGGACACTAAGTTCAAATGGACTGAGGAATGTGAGGCTAGTTTTTAGGAGTTGAAGAAACACTTGGTTACATCACTAGTGTTGATCCTGCCAGATCAACGCAAGGATTATGAACTGTATTGTGATGCCTCGCGTCGAGGACTTGGAGCAGTGCTTATGCAGGAAGGAAGACTTGTTTCATATGCCTCACGACAACTTAAACCCCATGAGTTAAATTATGCCACGCATGATTTGGAGTTAGCAGCCGTAGTACATGCGTTGAAAACTTGGAGACATTTTCTCATCGGAAACCATTGTGAAGTATACATGGATCACAAGAGTTTGAAGTATATCTTCACGCAGAAGGAGTTGAATCTCAGACAGAGGAGATGTTTGGAACTCATTAAGGATTATGATATGAAGTTACATTATCATCCCGGGAAGGCTAACGTAGTAGCCGATGCGTTGAGCCACAAGAGTCATGTCAATACACTCATGAACAGAGAGTTACCTAAGGAGTTAGCAGAAGACCTTCGGGAGCTATGTTTGGAAATAGTTCCGAGAGGTTATGTAGCAGCTTTGGAGATTCGATCTACCTTGATGGATAAGATTAGAGAAGCTCAGAAGACAGACAATGAGATAGCCAAGATTTAGGAAAGGATGAGCAAATGAAAGGCCAAAGGATTTTGTGAGGATGAGCACGATACCTTATGGTTTGAGGACCACGTATATGTGCCAAATGATCAGGAGATCAGGAAGCTGATTTTGCAGGAGGGCCATGATTTGCCATATTCGATTCACCCAGGAAATACCAAGATGTATCTCGATTTGAAGGATAGTTTCTGGTGGACCGGAATGAAGAAGGATATTGCAGAGTATGTAGCAGTTTGTGATGTATGTCGGAGAGTGAAGGCAGAACATCAGAAGCCTGCAGGATTGCTACAGCCATTGCCAATACCCGAATGGAACTAAGATAAGCTAGGCACGGATTTTACCACGGGATTACCTAGGACTCGTTCAGGCTATGACTCGATACGGTTTGTAATTGACCGTTTGACGAAAGTAGCCCATTTCATCCCAGTGAAGACCACTTACACCAGTGCTAAGTGTAACATCCCAAAATTTCAATTTGGAATGCTATACATTAGATCATCATTGCATATCATATTTTATTGCATTTTGGCTAGATTCTAGAAATTCCACGGTAGCGACCAGACCTCAAACGGTCCAATCTCTGTGCTCCGGTGTCATCCCTGGATCAGTAATGCTGACACCACACAGTACTTGAAGGATTTATAGCAGAGTAGCAATCACACACTTATTACATTGAGTGTCTCAAAAGAGAACTTATTACAATAAATATGGCTTAAGGCCATCTAATAACGATAACAGCGGAAGGCTTGGAAGATAAGTGAGTCCATCAACTCCAACGGCATCACCGAGTATAGAACCACGACCTAAAACTCCTTAATCATCGTCTGAAAAGTCTGCAACATTAACGTTGCAGCCCGAAAACGGGTCAGCACATGGAATATGCTGGCAATGTAACACATAGAGAGTAATGGAATGAAACAGCTATTCTATATGCATATTTGGCTGGTGGAAAGCTCTATGGTTACAGTTTTGCGTAAAGCCAATTTTTCCCTACTGCAAAGGAATACAATTTATTTAACCATCATGGTGGTTGTTAAACATTGAGAATGGTTGACAGCATTCTCAATCCCAATTAAACATCATCATTAAACAAACCCAGCAAAATTAATTTTTTTTGTAACATGTTGAGATTCACATGATAATCTAGGTACTAGATACTCAAGATGTCCATAACCGGGGACACGGCTAACCATGATTAGTTTATACACTCTGCAGAGGTTTGCGCACTTTTCCCCACAAGACTCGATCTCCTCCGTTGGATTTCTCGCACTACATGGTGTTTGAGAAACGGATGACCGAGACATAGTCTTTCAGAAGCACTAGCACCTTACGATGGGTAGACCGTACCACCTACATCCCCTACATCTGCTAGTCTATCGCTGTAAGAGTTCGCACGACTTAGTCAACTACGCTAGAGCCCATAATAGCTTGTGGCTGCACACAGAAGTTTCTAGCATGAATAATCTCATGATCCCTTTGAGCCTGGGTGGCGGTCCAAAAGAAAACAGGCAAATCCTGGAATACCCAGGTGCCTCAATCCACCCAGATGTGTGTTTAAATTGCCACCTTAAATACACCATTAATTAACAATCTCACATCTATCATGGATACACTCACCCAATCCACGTCTACCAGCGTAGCATAGCAATAATAAGCAAATGTAGAGAAACTCCCAAAGGTTCGAAAATAAACAGGTAATAGGTTCTACCTCAACTACTCCCACAATTTAATTAGATCCTAGAACATTCAAGGTGTGAGGATTGATCTAATGCAATAAAACTGGGTAGTAGGAGGTATGATCAAGTGTTACTTGCCTTGCTGATGATCCGGGAAACCTAGTGATTCAAAGTAACAAGGGGCGCACTCCGGGTACTCTATCGCAAATAAACAAGCACACAATAAGTACTCATCTAATGCACAGGTAAAACTCGAATAAGAGACCTAACCAGAAAGTTCAACTTAAGAACTCCGGTTGGCAAAAAGAATCAAATCGAACGAAGCAACGAAAAACAAACGGCAAAAGAAACAGGCTTCGTTTACTATTCTGGATCTAAGGCAATTTTTACAGTGGGAAAAACTTGTTTAAGTTGGTAAAATGGAAAGAGTGTTTCAAGAAGAAACTCCAGGCGCTTGAATCGCCTGATTCCGATAAACGAGCGAAAAGTTATACTAAAACAAAAATCGGATCAGAAATCGCGATCAGAAAAATCGCGGATTTAATCCGAGAAAAAGAAGAACGACGAACGTTCGTTAAAACAAAAGAACGGACGAACGCTCACTATTTAAATAAACCAGAAAACCGATCTATTTTAAAAAAACCGAAACTAAAAAAATGACAAAACTGTCGGAAAACCGAACGGTTTTTAAAAAAAATGGCAGCGGGATCAAGGTAAACCTCGACCGCGGGTCCGGCGGCGGCTCCGGTGACGGCGGCGGCGGGCGGC
>NC_057812.1:538986964-538992003 GCF_018294505.1 Triticum aestivum | reverse complement strand
AGGGCGGCGCGGCTAGGGTTTGGGGGGGCTTCCGGCTGGGCCTTCCCGACTTTTAAAGCCGGACGGGCCTTAGTGTCCGGGTCAGAAACAGCCCGTAGGTCGGTTGCACGTTTTTTTTTAAATAGTTACACTCAGAAAAAAAAACAAAAGGACTACTAAACGAACTCCAAAAATCCCAAAATAAATTTTCTCCTGCTTCTGAAATCAAGCCGCTCAGGATGAATATTTATTTGGGGCCTGAATGCAATTTTGAAAAACGCACATTTTTCCTAAATTCAAATAAAATAGCAAATAAAACCCAATAAAATCTTATTTGATTTTTTTTCATTAAATCCTCAATATTTCTTTATTTTGGGAAAGTCATTTTATTCCCTCCCTCGTAATTTTTATAATAGAAATAATTGAAGATAAAATAAATAAAATCAAATGATCCTATTTTCAAAATTTGAGGCAACTCAAATATGAAAATAACAAAATCCCCAACTCTCTCCGAGGGTCCTTGAGTTGTGTGAAATTTCTAGGATCAACCGAAATGCAAAAATTATGATATGCAATGATGATCTAGTGTATAACATTCCAAATTGAAAATTTGGGATGTTACAAACCTACCCCCCTTAAGATGAATCTCGCCCTCGAGATTCGGATTGGCTAGAAAATAGGTGAGGGTGGTCTTTCAGCAAATCTTCCTCTTGTTCCCAGGTGGCTTCATCCTGCGTGTGGTGGCTCCACTGAACCTTGCAAAACTTGATAACCTTGCTGCGGGTGACTCGACTGGCATATTCTAGAATCTTAACTGGTTTCTCCTCATAGGTCAAATCACTGTCCAACTGAATTGCTTCCAGTGGTACCGTATCCCTCAGCGGTATGTCCGCCATTTCTGCATGGCACTTCTCCAACTGGGATACATGAAACACGTCGTGAACTCCTGACAGTCCTTCGAGTAATTCCAACTGGTAGTCTACTTCTCCCATACACTCCAAAACTTTGTATGGGCCTACAAAATGTGGCGCTAGTTTTCCCTTAACTCCAAAGCACTTAACCCCTCGAAGTGGAGATACTCGAAGATAAACTCGGTCTCCTACTTTGTAAACTGTCTCCTTGTGTTTAGAATCTGCATAACTCTTTTTCCTGCTACCTTCAGCCTATCGCGAATCAATTTCACTTTTTGTTCAGACTCCTTTATCAGATCCGGTCCAAACAACTGGTGATCTCCAACTTCATCCCAAGACAATGGGGTCCTACACCTCCTTCCGTACAAGGCTTCGAAAGGGGCCAGCTTCAAACTGGTTTGATAGCTGTTGTTGTAAGAGAACTCTGCATATGGCAAATTCTCATCCCAACTAGATCCATAATTTAGTGCACAAGCTCTTAGCATATCCTCCAAAATCTGATTGACTCTCTCGGTCTGTCCATCTGTCTGCGGGTGGAAAGTTGTGCCAAACTCCAGTCTGGTTCCCAAAGTCTCATGCAACTGATTCCAGAACTTTGAGGTAAACTGGGTTCCTCTATCTGATACAATGCTCCTTGGAACTCCATGCAGACATACGATCCTGGTCATGTATATCTTTGCCAACTTTGCACTGGTATAGGTAGTCTTCACTGGAATGACATGAGCTACCTTTGTCAAACGATCGACTATAACCCATATCGAGTCATAGCCTGAACGTGTTTTGGGCAATCCTGTAATAAAATCCATGCCTAGCTTATCCCACTTCCATTCGGGTATCGGCAATGGTTGTAGCAATCCTGTTGGCTTCTGATGCTCTGCCTTCACTCTCTGACATACATCACAAACTGCTACATATTCCGCAATATCCTTCTTCATTCCGGTCCACCAGAAAATATCCCTCAAATCCAAATACATCTTGGTATTTCCTGGGTGAATCGAGTATGGTGAGTCATGGGCCTCTTGCAGAATTAGCTTCCTAATCTCCGGATCATTTGGTACATAGACACGGTCTTCAAACCATAAGGTATCGTGCTCATCCTCACGAAATCCCTTAGCTTTTCCTTTGCTCATTTTCTCCTTAATAGAAGAAATTTCCTTGTCGGTCCTTTGAGCTTTTCTGATCTTATCCATCAAAGTAGACTGAATCTCCAATGCTGCTACATAGCCTCTTGGAACTATTTCCAAACGTAGCTCTCGTAGATTTTCGGCTAACTCCCTGGTAAATCTGCCGTCATTAGGGTGTTGACATGGCTCTTACGGCTTAATGCGTCAGCTACTACGTTAGCCTTTCCGGGGTGATAATGCAATTTCATATCATAATCCTTGATGAGCTCCAACCATCTCCTTTGTCTGAGGTTCAACTCCTTCTGTGTGAAAATATACTTCAAACTCTTGTGATCCGTGTACACCTCGCAATGGTTTCCAATCAGAAAATGTCTCCAAGTCTTCAGTGCATGCACTACGGCTGCTAACTCCAAATCATGCATAGCATAATTCAACTCATGAGGCTTAAGATGTCGTGAGGCATATGAAACAACTCTGCCTTCATGCATAAGCACTGCTCCAAGTCCTCGACATGAACCGTCGCAATACACCTCATAATCCTTGGTCTGATCCGGTAAAATCAACACTGGTGAGGTAACCAAACGTTTCTTCAACTCCTGAAAACTAGCCTCACATTTCTCCGTCCATATGAACTTGGTATCCTTCTTCAACAACTCCGTCATAGGCTTCGCAATCTTTGAGAAGTTCTCAATAAACCTCCGGTAGTATCTTGTGAGTCCAAGAAAACTCTGGATCTCTCCAACTATGGTTGGTGCTTCCCACTTGGTCACGGTATCAACTTTAGTGGGATCTACTGCTATACCTTCTTCGGATATAACGTGTCCGAGAAATCCAACTTCTTTCAACCAAAACTCACATTTGCTAAACTTGGCATATAATTGATGTTCTCTGAGCTTTCCAAGAACCAAATGCAAATGTTCCTTATGCTCCTCTTTGTTCTTCGAGTAAACCAAGATATCATCAATGAACACTACGACGAACTTATCCAAGAACTCCATAAACACCTTGTTCATCATGTTCATATAATATGCGGGTGCGTTAGTCAGGCCAAATGACATAACGGTATACTCGTACAGCCCATACCTGGTGGTAAAAACCGTCTTGGGTATATCCTGTTCCCGAATCTTCAACTAGTGGTATCCTGATTGCAGATTGATCTTGGAAAATACCTTAGCTCCTTGCAATTGGTCAAACAGATCATTGATCATCGGTAGTGGATACTTGTTCTTGATGGTTACTTCATATAATCCTTGATAATCGACAACCATCCTTAACCATCCATCCTTCTTCTCTACCAGAAGTACTGGCGATCCCCAAGGCGATGAACTTGGGCGAATATATCCTTTATCCAGTAACTCCTTAATCTGCTTCTTAATTTCCACCAAATCCTTTGCAGGCATCCTATATGGTCTCTTTAATATTGGCCCTGTGCCTGGCAAAAGCTCAATCAAAAACTCAATATCTCTATCCGGTGGCATGCCTGGCAACTCTTCTGGAAATACTTCAGGGAAATCCTTCACTACTGGTACTTCCTCTTGCACAACTCTGGTTAAACAATTTACTTGAGTCCTCTTTGGCACATGCCGGAATACATACTTGATCCTTCTCCCTTCTGGGTGGTAAGTAAAATTGACTTACTGGCACATTCAATATTCCCTTCATACTTTGACAACCAATCCATGCCTAATATTACATCCAATCCTTGGGATTCCAACACTATTAGGTCTGAGGGAAAAACATAGTTACCAATTCTTAATGGTAACCGATCACACCATAGACTAGCCATATATTCTACTCCAGGCGAAGTTACTAGCATGGGTGACCTAAGGGCTTGGTTTGGCAGTTTATACTTATCCACAAATCCCCTTGATATGTATGAATGAGATGCACCAGTATCGAAAAGAACGAGTGCAGTAAATGACTTAACCAAAAACCTATTGATTACTGCATCCGGCTGCTCTTCAACCTCCTCCACGTTAACGTGGTTCACCTGTCCCCTGTTGAAAGGGTTCGGCTTCTTCCCAGAGCTTCCATTGCCATTTCCATTCTGGGATTCAGGACATTCATTGGCATAATGTCCAGTCTTCTGGCACTTAAAACAAGTGACTTGGCTCAGGTCTTTCTTGGCTGGGGTTGATGGGTTGGTGCGGTTCTGGCCGTTGCTTCCTCCATTCCCATTACCATTCCTGGGGCCATTGTGATTGTGCGAGCTTCCTCCTCCATGGGTATGCTGAAAATGTCCTCCCGGCCTAGGGGTAAATCGTGGCTTCTGCTGAGCTCTTGAATTGTACTTTCCTTGTGCATACTTCCTCTTGCGATTCTCAATTTGTTACTGTTTCCCTTCAATCATAAGAGCATGATCTACCAACTCCTGGTAGTTGTTGAAGGTTGCTACCATAAAATGCATGCTCAACTCATCATTCAGTCCTTCCAGAAACTTCTCCTGCTTTGCTGCATCCGTAGCAACGTCATCTGGGGCATAACGTGCTAATTTACTAAAGTCCTCCACATACTGGCCAACTGTCCGTCCTCCTTGGCGCAAGTTATGAAACTCTCGCTTCTTCATGGCCATAGCTCCTGCTAAGACATGGGCAGTACGAAAAGCCTGCTGAAATTGGTCCCATGTGATAGTATCAACAAGGAAAGTGGCTGTGAAATTTTCCCACCATGAGGCTGCGGGTCCTTCAAGCTGATGTGCGACAAACTTCACCTTCTCCGCATCCGTGCAACCCGCTGTGGTCAACTCTCTAGCTGTCTTGTGGAGCCAATCATCTGCTACTATCGGCTCGGTGCTACTGGAAAACATCGGCAGATTCAGACTAAGAAAACGGGCTAAGTGATCAACAGATGTTGGTGGTGGTGGGTTGTTGTTGTTGTTGTTCCCCTGGTTCTGATTCTAGACTAGTAACTGCATCAATGTATTCTGCTGCTGGATCAACTGGGTGAGCTCCGGTGGAAAGGTAAATCCGGGGTCTCGTCTCGGAGGCATCAGAGGGTTTAGAAAAGATGAGATTTAAGAATAGAG
>NC_057812.1:538937705-538986771 GCF_018294505.1 Triticum aestivum | reverse complement strand
GGGGGGGGGTCTAAAGAGAAAACACTACCCATATGCACATGAGGCAAAAGCAAACAATTCACTTCATTCAATCAATCAAACAAGGGCATACAATTGATCTAACTATCGCAAAAGTGCTCGGACTACTATATTTAGATGGTGGACTACTACTACTGTTGGGGTGGTCTACTAGAAATATTCTTCGGTTGCAGACTCCATGATATCTGCTCCAGCTTCATCAACATAGTCATCATCTCTATCATCTGGATCCGAGTCGGTTTCGTCGATGATGATGTAGTCTTCCGGGCAAATCTCCTTGGGTTCTTCGTCTTCTTCTATTGGTGTAGGGCCTCCCACAAATATTCCAATCTTCTTGATCAGATCGTCATTCTTTTCCACTAATACTTCAATTTCTTATTCAAAATCTTCATGTGTAGCCTTGAGATCTTCCTCCAGTTCCTTGATTCTTGTCTTTGCCTTCTTCAGGTCTATCATGTCGGCGCACATCTGGTTCTCCTGACGTCGAATGTGCTGGTTTAATTCCTGGATAAAAGCTGCAATGGATCTATCCTTTCTGGTGATGATCATATCCCAGTGCTCATCTTGGTGCCCACAAATCTGGTAGATAGTATCCTTGAGATCATTGCGGTAGACTTCTCTAATGCGTCCCATGATGATGTGAGCTGCCATGCTCTTCCCTAGATTCCAAGTTGGTGCATCGAAAGAAAACTCTATGGGCTCAGTGACTGGCATGAACGTCCTTCCTGGAACTTGAACTTGAATCATCCAGCGCTCTTCTTTAGGTAGAGTGGCGTTTTAGGTTTCGGTGAAACTTGGTACTCCTATGTTCAGGTATCTAGTGACTTCCTTCAAGTGATGTCCAAAGGGTGTATCTTCATCCGGTTGACTGAACTTGTTCCTTGCATCCGCCATCCTAAAAGAGTAGAAAAGATGAGAGGTCAGAAGAGAAGAGAGTGAGTAGTGATCTAGGTCTTTAGCTTAGTGGTCGTGTCCTACAGTCAGCGTGTGCTCTGATACCATCTTGTAGCGACCAGACCTCAAACGGTCCAATCTCTATGCTCCGGTGTCATCCCTGGATCAGTAATGCTGACACCACACAGTACTTGAAGGATTTATAGCAGAGTAGCAATCACACACTTATTACATCGAGTGTCTCAAAAGAGAACTTATTACAATAAATATGGCTTAAGGCTAACTAATAACGATAACAGCAGAAGGCTTGGAAGATAACTGAGTCCATCAACTCCAACGGCATCACTGAGTATAGAACCACGACCTAAAACTCCTTAATCATCGTCTGAAAAGTCTGCAACATTAATGTTGCAGCCCGAAAACGGCTCAGCACATGGAATATGCTGGCAATGGAATGAAACAACTATTCTATATGCATATTTGGCTGGTGGAAAGCTCTATGGTTACAGTTTTGTGTAAAGCCAATTTTTCCCTACTGCAAAGGAATACAATTTATTTAACTATCATGGTGGTTGTTAAACATTGAGAATGGTTGACAGCATTCTCAATCCCAATTAAACATCATCATTAAACAAACCCAGCAAAATTAAATTTTTTTGCAACATGTTGAGATTCACATGATAATCTAGGTACTAGATACTCAAGATGTCCATAACCGGGGACACGGCTAACCATGATTAGTTTATACACTCTACAGAGGTTTGCGCACTTTTCCCCACAAGACTCGATCTCCTCCGTTGGATTTCTCGCACTACATGGTGTTTGAGAAACGGATGACCGAGACATAGTCTTTCAGAAGCACTAGCACCTTACGATGGGTAGACCATACCACCTACATCCCCTACATCTGCTAGTCTACCACTGTAAGAGTTCGCAGGACCTAGTCAACTATGCTAGAGCCCATAATAGCTTGTGGCTGCACACGGAAGTTTCTAGCATGAATAATCTCATGATCCCTTTGAGCCTGGGCGGCGGTCCAAAAGAAAACAGGCAAATCCTGGAATACCCAGGTGCCTCAATCCACCTAGATGTGTGTTTAAGTTGCCACCTTAAATAAACCATTAATTAACAATCTCACATCTGTCATGGATGCACTCACCCAATCCATGTCTACTAGCATAGCATAGCAATAATAAGCAAACATAGAGTAACTCCCAAAGGTTTGAAAATAAACAGGTAATAGTTCTACCTCAACTACTCCCCAACCCCACAATTTAATTAGATCCTAGAACATGCAAGGTGTGAGGATTGATCTAATGCAATAAAATTGGGTAGTAGGAGGTATGATCAAGTGTTACTTGCCTCGCTGATGATCCGAGAAACCTAGTGATTCGAAGTAACAAGCGGCACACTGCGGGTACTCTATCGCAAACAAACAAGCACAAAATAAGTACTCATCTAATGCACAGGTAAAACTCGAATAAGAGACCTAACCAGAAAGTTCAACTTAAGAACTCCGGTTGGCAAAAAGAATCAAATCGAACGAAGCAACGAAAAACAAACGGCAAAAGAAACAGGCTTTGTTTACTATTCTGGATCTAAGGCAATTTTTACAGTGGCAAAAACTTGTTTAAGTTGGTTAAATAGAAAGATGGTTTCGAGACGAAACTCCAGGCGCTTGAATCGCCTGATTCCGATAAACGAGCGAAAAGTTATACTAAAACGAAAATCAGATCAGAAATCGCGATCAAAAAAATCGCGGATTTAATCCGAGAAAAAGAAAAACAATGAATGTTCATTAAAACGAACGAACGGACGAACGCTCACTATTTAAATAAACCGGAAAACCGATCTATTTAAAAAACCCGAAACTAAAAAAACGACAAAACCGTCGGAAAACCGAATGGTTTTTTTTAAACGGTGGCGGGATCGAGGTAAACCTCGGCAGCAGGTCCGACGGCGGCAGTGGCAGCGGCGGGGGCGACGCATGGCGAAGGCGGCGGCGGCGGCGCGGGGCTAGGGCGGCGCGGCTAGGGTTTGGGGGGGTTTCCGGCTGGGCCTCCCCGGCTTTTAAAGCCGGACGGGCCTTAGTGTCCGGGTCGGACACGGCTCGTAGGTCGGTTGCGCGTTTTTTTAAATAGTTACGCTCAGAAAAAAACAAAAGGACTACTAAACGGACTCCAAAAATCCCGAAATAAATTTTCCCTGGCTTCTAAAATCAAGCCGCTCAGGATGAACATTGATTTGGGGCCTAAATGCAATTTTGAAAAACGCACATTTTTCCTAAATTCAAATAAAATAGCAAATAAAACCCAATAAAATCTTATTTGATTTTTTTCATTAAATCCTCAATATTTCTTTATTTTGGGAAAGTCATTTTATTCCCTCTCTCATAATTTTTATAATAAAAATAATTGAACATAAAATAAATAAAATCAAATGATCCTATTTTCAAAATTTGAGGCAACTCAAATATGAAAATAACGAAAGCCCAAACTCCCTCTGAGGGTCCTTGAGTTGTGTGAAATTTCTAGGATCAACTGAAATGCAAAAATTATGATATGCAATGATGATCTAGTGTATAACATTCCAAATTGAAAATTTGGGATGTTACATCCACGCAACTCAAGGACCCGCGGAGAGAGTTGGGAATTTCGTTATTTTCATATTTGAGCTTTTCTCAAATTATGAAAAGAGGATCATTTGATTTTAATTATTTTATCTTCAAAAATTTTCTTTTATAAAAATATAAGAGAGAGAGAGGATAAAACGACTTCCTCAAAATAAGGAAATATTGGATATTTAATATTAAAATCAAATAAGGCTTTTATTCGGAGTTTTATCGCTATTTTATTTGAATTAGGAAAAAAAGTGCGTTCTTGAAAATTGCATTTTAGGCCCAAATAAATGTTCACCTTGTCCGACCTATTTTCTACGCGTAGGATTTTTTTGGGCCCCGACACCGCCGTGCCGCTGCCGCTGCATGCGGCCGCGCCGCCGACCGCCGCCGCCGGAGCCGCTGTGCCACTACCGCCGGAGTACGAGGTAGCCGCCGTTTAAAAAAATGATCGGTTTTATTTCGTAAACCCTAGTTTCGGTTTTTTTTGGTTCAGTTATTTAGCTGACGTTCGTCCGTACGTTCGTTTTAACGAATGGTTTTCAGCGTTTAGCAGCAGACAACGAACGTTTGTTCGTTAGCCTGTTCATCAGTTTTTCTTTTTCTCAGATTTTTCCACGATTATTTTCGATCGCGATTTCTGATCCGATTTTCGTTTTAGTTTATCTTTTCGCTCGTTTATCAGAATCAGACGATTCAAGTGCCTAGATCTTCGTCTCAAAGCCCTCTTTCCATTTAACCAACTTGAACAAGATTTTGGTACAGTAAAATTTGACTTTAGTTCGGATTAGTAATCGGATCTTGTTTCTTTCGCCGTTTGGGTTTCGTTGGTCCGTTTGATTTGATTCTTTTTGCAAACCGGAGTTCTTATGTTTAACTTTTTGGTTAGATCTTATTATTCGTGTTTGACCCGTGCTTCTTCGCTTTTTTGCTTATGTATGCTATTGTTTGTCTGTTTGCGATAGAACACCCGGAGTGCGAAGCGTGCTACTACGAGTCCCTAGGTTTTGCGGATCATCAGCAAGGCAAGTAACACTTTGATCATATCCTTTATCACCCAGTTTTATGCATTAGTTTCAACCCTCAAACATTGCATGGTTAGGAATTGATAACATGTGGGATTGGGAAGTAGTTGATGAGGTAGAACCTATTGCCCTGTTATTATCGAACCCTTGGGAGTTACTTCTACTTATTTCTTATATTGCCATGCTATGCTCGTAGACGTGGTTTGGGTGAGTGAATCCATGACAGATGTGAGTTTGTTAATTAATAGTTCAACTTAAGGAGGCAACTTTAATACACATCCGGGTGGATTGCTTGTCGGGCACCTGGAGAATCCCGTGTTGTCCTAGGATATCTCGGAGTACCCATGTGATAATCCTAAGGTCCGCCACCCAGGCTCAAAGGGAACTGAGATATTTCATGCTAGAAACTTCCATGTGCAGCCACAAGCTATTATGGGCTCTAGCATAATTGAGTAAGTTGCATTACCTCTTCCAGTGGTAGGCTAGCAGATGTAGAGGGGTGTAGGTTGGTACTGTCTACCCAGGGTTAGAGTAAATGCTTCTAAAAGAGTGTGTCTCGGTCATCCGTTTCTCAAACACCATGTAGTGCTGGAAATCCAACGGGGGAGATCGAGTCTTGTGGGGAAAAGTGCACAAACCTATGCAGAGTGTACAATCTAATCATGGTTAGCCGTGTCCCCGGTTATGGACATCTTGAGTATCTAGTACTTGGATTATCATATGTATCTCATCACTCTAAATTAATATTGTTGGGTTGATAATTACTTTTAATTGGGATTGAGTTGGAGGAACCTTCTCAATGATGTTTCAACTACCATGATAGTTAAATATAATCTATTCCTTTGTTGTAGGAAAAAATTGGCTTTCCGCAAAAACTTTAACCATAGAGCTTTCCACCAGCCAAATATGCATATAGTGATAGCATTATTCTGTTCTTGCTCTACTGTGTTATATTGCCAGCATATTCCATGTGTTGACCCGTTTTCGGGCTGCAACGTATCATGTTGCAGACTTTTCAGACGAGGAGTCAGGTTCGTTAGGTCATTGCCGTGCAGCTCAGCTATGCCGTTGGAGTTGATGGACTCACTTTATCTTCCAAGCATTCCGCTATTATCATATTAGATGGCCTTAAGCCATATTTATTGAAATAAGTTCTCTTTTGAGAAATTCTATGTAATAAGTGTGTGATGGCTACTCTGTTATAAATCCTTCGAGTACTGTGCTTGTCAGCATTACCGATCCAGGGATGACACTGAAGCACAGAGACTTGACCGTTTGAGGTTGGGTCGCTACAAGATGGTATCAGAGCACACGCTGAGTGTAGGACACGACCACTAAGCTAAAGCCCTAGATCACCACTCTCTCCTCATTTCTGACTCCTCTCCATTTTCTACTCTTTAGGATGGCGGATGCAAGGAACAAGTTTGCACAACCGGATGAAGAAGCACCTTTTGGACGACACTTGAAGGAAGTCACTAAGTACCTGAACATTGGAATACCAAGCTTCACTGGGACTTACAACGCCACTTTACCAGAAAGGAGCGTGATACATCTCCGTCGTATCTACTTTTCCAAACACTTTTGCCCTTGTTTTGGACTCTAACTTGCATGATTTGAATGGAACTAACCCGGACTGACGTTGTTTTCAGCAGAATTACCATGGTGTTATTTATGTGCAGAAACAAACATTCTCGGAGTGACCTGAAACTTCACGGAGCAACTTTTTGGAAAATATAAAAAATACCTGCAAAAGATGAAGGCCAAGGGGCCCACCACCTGTCCACGAGTGTGGGGGCACGCCTGCCCCCCTAGGGCGCGCCACCCTACCTTGTGGGCCCCCTGGAGCTCCTTCGACTCCAACTCCAACTCTATATATTGTGTTTCGGGGAGAAAAAAATCAAAGAGAAGAATTCATCACGTTTTACGATACGAAGCCGCCTCCAAGCCCTAAAACCTCTTGGGAGGGCTGATCTGGAGTCCGTTCGGGGCTCCGGAGAGGGGAATCCGTCGCCATCATCATCATCAACCATCCTCCATCACCAATTTCATGATGCTCACCGCCGTGTGTGAGGAATTCCATCGTAGGCTTGCTGGACGGTGATGAGTTGCATGGGATCTATCATGTAATCGAGTTAGTTTTGTTAGGGTTTGATCCCTAGTATCCACTATGTTCTGAGATTGATGTTGCTATGACTTTGCTATGCTTAATGCTTGTCACTAGGGCCCGAGTGCCATGATTTCAGATCTGAACCTATTATGTTTTCATCAATATATGAGTGTTCTTGATCCTATCTTGCAAGTCTATAGTCAGCTATTATGTGTTATGATCCGTTAACCCCGAAGTGACAATAATCGGGATACTTACCGGTGATGACTGTAGTTTGAGGAGTTCATGTATTCACTATGCGTTAATGCTTTGTTTCGGTACTCTATTAAAAGGAGGCCTTAATATCCCTTAGTTTCCATAAGGACCCCGCTGCCACGAGAGGGTAGGACAAAAGATGTCATGCAAGTTCTTTTCCATAAGCATGTATGACTATATTCGGAATACATGCCTACATTACATCAATTAACTGGAGCTAGTTCTGTGTCACCCTAGGTTATGACTGTTACATGATGAACCGCATCCGGCATAATTCTCCATCACTGATCCATTGCCTACGAGCTTTGCATATATTGTTCTTCGCTTATTTACTTTCCCGTTGCTACTGCTATCATCACTACAAAATACAAAAAACATCACTTTTACTACTGTTACCTTTTGCTACCGTTACCACTACTATCATATTACTTTGCTACTAAATACTTTGCTGCAGATATTAAGTTTCCAGGTGTGGTTGAATTGACAACTTAGCTGCTAATACTTGAGAGTATTCTTTGGCTCCCCTTGTGTCGAATCGATAAATTTGGGTTGAATACTTTACCCTTGAAAACGGTTGTGATCCCCTATACTTGTGGGTTATCAGAGCGATGGATGATTCAAGTTCAAGTTCCAGGAAGGACATTCACGCCAGTCACTAAGTCCATAGAGTTTTCCTTTGATGCACCAACCTGAAGTCTAGGAAAGAGTATGGCGGCTCACATCACCATGGGACGTATTGGAGAAGTTTACCATAAGGAGCTTAAGGATACTATCTTCCAGATTTGTGGGCGCCGAGATGAGCAATGGGAGATGATCAACACCAGGAAGGATACATCAATCACATCTTTCATCGAGGAGTTAAACCAGCACATTCGTCGCCAGGAGAACCAGATGTGCGCAGGCATGGTAGATCTGAAGAATGCGATAACAAGGATCACGGAACTTGAGGAAGAACTCAAGGCTACTCGCAAAGATTATGAGGAGGAAATTGTCGTACTAGTGGAGAAGAATGACGATCTGGAAAGGAAGCTAGCAGTCTTCATGGGAAACCCCATGCCAGGAGGAGAAGACGATGAACCCAAAGAGATTCGTTCTGAGGACTACATCATCATCGATGACACCGACTCGGACCCCGACAATAGCGATGATGACTATGTTGATGAAGCTGGAGCAGATATCATGGAGTCTTCGACCGATCAATATTTCTAGTAGACCACCACATCAGTAGTAGTATTCCACCATGTATATAGTATAGTCCGAGCACTTTTGTAATGATAGTTAGATCGATTGTATGCCCTTGTTTGATTGATTGAGTGATATGATTGTGTTTGTCTCATGTGCATATGGGTAGTGTTTCTCTCACTAGACCTCATTCTATTCTATTCTCTTCCCTCTAAACCCTCAGATGCCTCCGAGACGTGACCCCGGATTTACTTTCCCACCGGAGCTCACCCAGTTGATCCAGCAGCAGAATACACTGATGCAGTTGTTAGTTCAGAACCAAGGCAACAACAACAACAACAACCCACCGCCACCACCACCAGTTGATAATTTAGCCCATTTTCTGAGGTTGCAGTCGCCGGTGTTTTCCAGTAGCATCGAGCCAATAGTGGCAGATGATTGGCTCCGCTGGATTGGAAGGGAGTTAACCACTGCAGGATGTACAGATGCTGAGAAGGTACGTTTTGCCGCACATCAGTTGGATGGACTAGCAGCCTCATGGTGGGAGAATTACACAGTCACCTACCCTATAGACACTGTTACATGGGATCAGTTTCAGCAAGCATTCCGCACCGCCCATGTCTCAACAGGAGCTATTAGCATGAAGAAGCATGAGTTTCGCAACTTGTGCCAAGGGAACCATACTGTGGGGCAGTACATGGATGAATTTAGTAAGCTGTCTCGTTAAGCCCCTGACGATGTGGCCACAGATGCCGCGAAGCAGGAGAAGTTTATGGAAGGGCTGAATCATGAGATGAGCATGCAATTGATGGTGGCAACATTTAACAACTACCAGGCGTTGGTAGACAAGGCTATTATGATTGAAGGGAAGCAGCAACAAATTGAGAGCCGCAAAAGGAAGTATGGACAAGGAAGGTACAACTCAGGAGCTCAGCAGAAGCGTCGTCTAACCCCGAACTCGGGAGGACTTGTTCATAACCATGGAGGTCATAACCACAACGGAGGAAGTTCGCATAACCACAATGGTTCCAAGAATGGGACTAGGAACGGAAGAAGCAACAATCAGAACCGCTCCAATCCAGCCACACCCGCCAAGAGAGACCTAAGTCACATTACTTGCTTCAAGTGTGGGAAGACTGGACACTATGCCACGGAGTGCCCGGAAGTGAAGAATGGAAATGGTAATGGGAGCGCTGGGAAGAAGCCTAATCCATTCAACAAAGGACAAGTGAACCACGTTAACGTGGAGGAGGTTGAATGGCAGCCAGACGCAGTTATCAGTAAGTTTTTGGTTAAGTCATTTACCGCCCTTGTTCTTTTTTATACTGGTGCATCACATTCATACATATCAAGGGGATTCGTGGATAAGTTTAAACTACCAACCCAAGCCCTTAGGACCCCTCTGTTAGTAAGTTCACCTGGAGCAGAGTATATGGCTAGCCGATGGTGCGACCGGATACCCTTAACCATTGGAAGCCATGTTTTTCTATGAGACCTAATAATTTTGGAGTCACAAGGATTGGATGTGATATTAGGCATGGACTGGATGTCAAAGTATGGACGAAGCATTGACTGTGCTAGTAAATCAATATATCTCACCACCCCGGAGGGACAAAGGATCAAGTATGTCTCTAGACATGCGCCTAGGAGGAGCCAAGTAAATACCCTCACAGGAGTTGTTCAGGAGGAATTGCCTGTAGTGACGGCCCAGATGTTTTTCCCGAGGAGTTACCAGGCATGCCACCGGATCGAGACATCGAGTTTTTGATAGAGCTATTGCCAGGTATTGGGCCAATATCAAAGAGACCCTACCAGATGCCCGCAAATGATCTGGAGGAGATTAAGAAGCAGATTAAGGAGTTATTGGAGAAAGGTTACATCTAACGGAGTTCATCACCATCGGGAACCCCAGTGCTTTTTCTTGAGAAGGATAGGTCTCTAAAGATGGTTGATGATTATTGTGCATTGAATGAGGTAACGATCAAGAACAACCCACTGCCGATGATCAATGATTTGTTTGACCAGTTGCAAGGAGCTAAGGTGTTTTCGAAGATTGATCTGCGATCAGGATATCACCAGCTGAAGATCCGGGAAAAGGATATACCTAAAACTGCATTTACCACAAGGTACGGGTTATATGAGTATACAGTCATGTCATTTGGACTGACTAACGCCACTACCTATTTGATGAGCATGATGGAAAAGGTGTTCATGGAGTATTTGGATAAGTTTGTTGTGGTGTTCATTGATGATATAATGGTATACTCGAAGAATGAAGAGGAGCACAAGGAGCATTTGCGTTTAGTTCTCGAGAAACTTAGGGAACATCAGTTGTATGCCAAGTTTAGCAAATGCGAGTTTTGGTTGAAGGAAGTTGGATTCCTTGGACATGTCATATCAGGAGAAGGTATAGCAGTAGACCCCACCAAGGTTCAGTCAGTCACTGAATGGTTGGCACCCACTTTAGTTAGCGAGATCCACAGTTTTCTTGGACTCGCAGGATACTATCGGAGATTCATGGAGAATTTTTCCAAGATTGCGAAGCCAATGATAGTGCTATTGAAGAAGGATACCAAATTTAAATGGACGGAAGAATGTGAAGCGAGTTTTCAGGAGTTAAAGAAATGTCTGACTACAACCCCAGTATTGATTTTGCCGGATATACGCAAGGATTTCCAAGTGTATTGCGACGCCTCTCGCTTAGGACTTCGAGGAGTACTGATGTAGGACGGAAGAGTTGTTTCGTATGCCTCGTGACAACTAAAACCGCATGAGTTAAATTATGCCACGCATGATTTGGAGTTGGCTGTCGTAGTGCATGCGTTGAAGACTTGGAGACATTACCTTATTGGAAACCATTGCGATGTGTACACTGACCATAAGAGTTTGAAGTATATTTTCACACAGAAGGAGTTGAACCTTAGGCAGAGGAGATGGTTGGAGCTTATAAAGGATTATGACATGAAGTTTCACTATCATCCAGGCAAGGCTAACATCGTAGCAGTCGCTTTGAGCCGAAAGAGTTATGCCAACACACTCATAAGCGTAGGATTGCCAAAGGAGTTGGCAAAGGATCTCAGGGAACTTCGATTGGAGATTGTCCCTAGAGGTTTTGTTGCAACAACGGAAGTTCAGTCTACATTGTTAGGAAAGATTCGAGAAGCTCAAAAGGATGACAAAGAGGTCGCCGAGATAAAAGAGAGAATGAGCAAAGGAAAGGCAAAAGGTTTTCGTGAGGATGAGCATGACCCCTTGTGGTTTGAGGACTATGTTTATGTGCCCAATAACACAGAGATCAGGAAGTTAATACTTCATGAGGCTCATGACTCACCATACTCGATACACCCCGGAAACACCAAGATGTATGTGGATTTAAAGGAGCATTTCTGGTGGACTGGTATGAAGAAGGATATTGCAGAGTATGTAGCCGTATGTGATGTATGTTAGAAAGTGAAGGCAGAACATCAAAAGCCAGCCGAATTGTTACGACCTATGCCGTTACCTGAATGGAAGTGGGATAAGCTTGGCATGGATTTCATCACCGGATTGCCCAGGACCAAACTAGGATATGATTCTATATATGGGTAGTAGTTGATCGCTTGACCGAAGTAGCTCACTTTATCCCAGTGAAAACCACCTATACAAGTGCCAAGTTGGCCAAGATATACATGACCAGGATCGTATGTTTGCATGGAGTTCCAAGGACCATTGTATAAGATAGAGAAACCCAGTTTACCTCAAAGTTTTGGAATCAGTTGCATGAAACTTTGGGAACTAGACTGGAGTTCAGTACAACTTTTCACCCGCAAACAGATGGGCAGACCGAGAGAGTCAACCAAATTCTGGAGGATATGTTGAGAGCTTGTGCACTAGATTATGGATCTAGTTGGGATGACAACTTGCCCTACGCAGAGTTCTATACAACAACAGTTACCAGGCCTGTTTGAAGATGGCACCTTTCGAAGCCTTGTACGGAAGGAGGTGCAGGACAATGTTGTTGTGGGATGAAGTTGGACACCGTCAGTTGTTTGGACCAGATTTGATTAAGGAATCAGAAGAGAAGGTTCAATTGATTAGAGATAGACTGAAGGTAGCTCAGTCCCGACAGAAGAGTTATGCAGATTCAAAACGCAAGGAGGTAGTCTATGAAATCGGAGACAGAGTGTATCTTCGAGTATCACCACTCCGAGGAGTTAAGCGCTTTGGAGTTAAGGGGAAGTTAGCGCCATGTTTTGTTAGACCATACAGAGTTTTGGATCGTATGGGAGAAGTTGCTTATAAGTTGGAATTAGCCAAAGGATTGTCAGGAGTTCATGATGTGTTCCACATTTCTTAGTTGAAGAAGTGCCACGCAGAGATGGCTGACATTCCTCTGAGAGATACAGTACCGCTGGAAGCGATTCAGTTGGATAATGATTTGACTTATGAGGAGAAACCAGTCAAGATTCTCGAGTTTGCCAGTCGGGTTACCCGCGGCAAGGTTATTAAGTTTTGCAAAGTTCAGTGGAGACACCATACCGAGGACGAAGCCACCTGGGAACGAGAGGATGATCTTCGCAAAGACCACCCACACCTATTTTCTAGCCAACCCGAATCTCGAGGGGGAGATTCATCTTAAGGGGGGTAGGTTTGTAACATCCCAAAATTTCAATTTGGAATGTTATACATTAGATCATCATTGCATATCATATTTTATTGCATTTTGGCTAGATCCTAGAAATTCCACGCAACTCAAGGACCCGCAGAGAGAGTTGGGAATTTCGATATTTTCATATTTGAGCTTTTCTCAAATTTTGAAAAGAGGATCATATGATTTTAATTATTTATCTTCAAATATTTTCTTTTTTAAAAATATAAGAGAGAGGATAAAATGACTTCCTCAAAATAAGGAAATATTGGAGATTTAATATTAAAATCAAATAGGGATTTTATTCGGAGTTTTATCGCTATTTTATTTGAATTACGAAAGAAGGTGCGTTTTTCAAAATTGCATTTTAGGCCCAAATAAATGTTCACCTTGTCTGGCCTATTTTTAGAGGACGGGGAAAATTTATTTCTGGATTTTTGGACTTCGTTTAGTATTTATTTTCTTCCTTTTTCTACGCGTGGGTTTTTTTAAAAAGGTAACCGACTTCGGGCCATACCCGACCAGGAGACCTCGGGTCGGCCCTCTTATAAGCCGCGCCCCGCACCCGAGCCAGCCCAGCCGCGCCCCGCCTCCGACCGTAACCCTAGCCGCCGCCGCCACTGTCGCCGCCCGCGGCGCCGCCCCGCGCCACCTGTCGCCGCCGCCGGAGCCGCCGCGCCACCGCCGCCGGAGTACGAGGTAGCCGCCGGTTTAAAAAAACAGATCGAGTTTATTTCATAAACCCTAGTTTCGTTTTTTTCGGTTTAGTTATTTAGCGGACGTTCGTCCGTACGTTCGTTTTAATGAACGGTTTTCACCATTTAGCCGTAGACAACGAACATTCGTTTGTTAGCCTGTTTGTCAGTTTTTCTTTTTCTCGGATTTTTCCGCGATTATTTTCGATCGTGATTTTTGATCCAATTTTCGTTTTAGTTTATCTTTTCGCTCGTTTATCGGAATCAGGCGATTGAAGCGCCTAGATCTTCGTCTCGATGCCCTCTTTCCGTTTAACTAACTTGAACAAGATTTTGGTATAGTAAAATTTGACTTTAGTCCAGATTAGTAATCGGATCTTGTTTCTTTCGCCATTTGGGTTTCGTTGGTCCATTTGATTTGATTCTTTTTGCAAACCGGAGTTCTTAAGTTGGACTTTATGGTTAGATCTTCTTATTCGTGTTTTACCCATGCTTCTTCGCTTGTTTGCTTATGTATGCTATTGTTTGTTTGTTTGCGATAGAACACCCGAAGTGCGAAGCGTGCTACTACGAGTCCCTAGGTTTTGTGGATCATCAACAAGGCAAGTAACACTTTGATCATATCCTTTATCACCCAATTTTATGCATTAGTTTCAACCCTCAAACATTGCATGGTTAGGACTTGATAACATGTGGGATTGGTAAGTAGTTGATGAGGTAGAACCTATTGCCCTGTTTTTATCAAACCCTTGGGAGTTACTTCTATGTATTGCTTATATTGACATGCTATGCTCGTAGACGTGGTTTGGGTGAGTGAATCCATGACAGATGTGAGTTTGTTAATTAATCGTTAAACTTAAGGTGGCAACTTTAATACACATCTGTGTGGATTGCTTATCGGGCACCTGGAGCATCCAGTGTTGTCCTAGGATATCCCGGAGTACCCGTGTGATAATCCTAAGGTCCGCCACCCAGGCTCAAAGGGAACTGAGATATTTCATGCTAGAAACTTCTGTGTGCAGCCACAAGCTATTATGGGCTCTAGCATAGTTGAGTAAGTTGCATGACCCCTTCCAGTGGTAGGCTAGTAGATGTAGAGGGGTGTAGGTTGGTACTGTCTACCCGAGGTTAGAGTAAATGCTTCTGAAAGACTGTGTCTCGGTCATCCGTTTCTCAAACACCATGTAGTGCGAGGAATCCAACGGGGGAGATTGAGTCTTGTGGGGAAAAGTGCGCAAACCTCTGCAGAGTGTAAAATCTAATCATGGTTAGCCGTGCCCCCGGTTATGGACATCTTGAGTATCTAGTACTTGGATTATCATATGTATCTCATCACTCTAAATTAATATTGTTGGGTTCCTAATTACTTCTAATTGGGATTGAGTTGGAGGAACCTTCTCAATGATGTTTCAACTACCATGATAGTTAAATAAAATCCATTCCTTTGTTTTAGGAAAAAATTGGCTTTTCGCAAAAAGTTTAACCATAGAGCTTTCCACCAGCCAAATATGCATATAGTGATAGCATTATTCTATTCTTTCTCTACTGTGTTATATTGCCAGCATATTCCATGTGCTGGCCCGTTTTCGGGCTACAACGTATCATGTTGCAGACTTTTCAGACAAGGAGTAAGGTTCGTTAGGTCGTTGCCGTGCAGCTCAGCTATGCCATTGGAGTTGATGGACTCACTTTATCTTCCAAGCCTTCCGCTGTTATCGTATTAGATGGCCTTAAGCCATATTTATTGAAATAAGTTCTCTTTTGAGACATTGTATGTAATAAGTGTGTGATTGCTACTCTGTTATAAATCCTTCGAGTACTGTGTGTGTTAGCATTACCGATCCAGGAATGACACTGAAGCACAGAGACTTGACTGTTTGAGGTCGGGTCGCTACACTAAGTTGGCAAAGATATACATGACCAGGATCATATGTTGGCATGGAGTTCCAAGGACCATTGTATTAGATAGAGGAACCAAGTTTAGCTCAAAGTTTTGGAATCAGTTGCATGAAACCTTTGGAACTAGGCTAGAGTTCAGTACAACTTTTCACCCACAGACAGATGGACCGACCGGGAGAGTCAATCAGATTCTGGAGGACATGTTGAGAGCTTGTGCACTAGATTATGGATCTAGTTGGGACGATAATTTGCCTTACGCAGAGTTCTCTTACAACAACACCTACCAAGCCAGTTTGAAGATGGCCCCTTTCGAAGCATTGTACGGAAGGAGGTGCAGGACACCATTGTTGTGGGATGAAGTTGGAGACCAACAATTGTTTGGACCCGATTTGATTAAAGAGTCTGAAGAGAAGGTTAAGCTGATTCGTGATAGACTCAAGGTAGCCCAGTCCCGGCAAAAGAGTTATGCGGATTCTAAACGCAAGAAGACAGTTTACGAAGTCGGTGACAGAGTGTATCTTCGCGTATCTCCACTTCGAGGAGTGAAGCGCTTTGGAGTTAAGGGAAAATTATCACCACGTTTTGTGGGACCATACAAGGTTTTGGAATGTATGGGAGAAGTTTCTTACAAACAGGAATTGCCTGAAGGACTGTCAGGAGTTCACGATGTGTTCCATGTTTTCCAGTTGAATAAGTGCCACGCAGAGATGGCTGATATCCCTCTGACAGATACAGTGCCACTAGAAGCAATACCGTTGGATAGCGATTTGACCTACGAGGAAAAGCCAGTCAAGATTCTCGAGTTTGCCAGCTGAGTCACGCGCAGCAAAGTTATCAAGTTTTGCAAGGTTCAGTGAAGTCACCATACCAAAGATGAAGCCACCTGGGAACGAGAGGAAGACCTACGGAAAGATCACCCTCACCTATTTTCTAGCCAACCCGAATCTCGAGGGCGAGATTCATTTTAAGGGGGGGTCGGTTTGTAACATCCCAAATTTTCAATTTGGAATGTTATACATTAGATCATCATTGCATATCATATTTTATTGCATTTTGGCTTGATCCTAGAAATTCTACGCAACTCACGGACCCACGGAGAGAGTTGGGAATTTCGTTATTTTCATATTTGAGTTTTCTCAAATTTTGAAAAGAGGATCGTTTGATTTTAATTATTTTCTCTTTGAATATTTCTTTTATGAAAATAAAAGAGAGAGGATAAAATGACTTCCTCAAAATAAAGAAATATTGGAGATTTAATATTAAAATCAAATAAGATTTTTATTCAAAGTTTTATTGCAATTTTATTTGAATTAGGAAACAAATTGCGTTTTTCAAAATTGCATTTTAGGCCCAAATAAATGTTCACCTTGTCCAGCATATTTTTAGAGGACGGGAAAAATTTATTTCAGGATTTTTGGAGTCCGTCTATTATTTCTTTTCTTTCTTTTTCTGCACATCGGAATTATTAAAAAAAAGAAACTAACTCTGGGTTGTACCCGAGCGAGACTCCGCTCGAGGGGGGGGGGGGGGGCTTTATAAGCCGCGCCGGCCGAGCCCCGAAGCCCAGTAGCCCCGCCGCCATAGCCCACCCACGCCCCGCCAACCTTAGCACTGCCGCCGCCGCCTCGGTTTTCGCGAGAAAAAACAATCTTTTTTTTTTCAAAAACCCTAGATCTGTTTTTTAGATTCGGTTCGGTTTTTTCGGTTTAGTTATTTTGCAGACGTTATTCCGTACGTTCATTTTAACGAACGGTTTTCATCCGTTAGCCACTGATAGCGAACGTTCGTTCGTTAGTCTGTTCGTCAGTTTTTCTTTTTCTCGGATTTATCGTGATTATTTTCGATAGCGATTTCTGATCCAATTTTCGGTTTAGTTTATCTTTTCGCTCGTTTATCGGAATCAGGCGATTCAAGCGCCTAGAGTTTCGTCTCGAAGCCCCCTTTATTATTAACCAACTTAAACAAGTTTTTGCTATTGTAACACTTTAGTCCAGATTAGTAATTGGAGCTTGTTTCTTTCGCAGTTTGAGTTTCGTTGCTTCGTTTGATTTGATTCTTTTTGCAAACCGGATTTATTAAGTTGAACTTTCTGGTTAGATATTCTTATTTGAGTTTTACTCGTGCCCCTTGCTTGATTGCTTATTGTATGCTTGTTTGTTTGCGATAGAGTATCCGGAGTGCGAAGCGTGCTACTACGAGTCTCTAGGTTTCACGGATCATCAGCAAGGCAAGTAACACTTTGATCATACCTCTTTACTACCCAGTTTTATTGCATTACATCAACCCTCAAACAATTGCACGGTTAGGATCTGAATAAATTGTGGGTTGGGAAGTAGATGAGGTAGTACCTATTCACATGTTTTATTATCAAACCCTGGGAGTTACTTCCACGTTGCTTATATGGCTATGCTATGCTAGTAGACGTGGTTTGGGAGTGTATCCATGACAGATGTGAGTTGTTAATTTAATGGTTAACTTAAGGTGGCAACTTTAATACACATCTGGGTGGATTGAGGCACCCGGGGAACCCAGTGATTGCCTGTATTTATGGAAATCCCGGGGTACCGTGTGATTTTCCTATGGACCGCCACCCAGGCTCAAAGGGGTCATAAGATTATTCATGCTGGAAACTTTTGTGTGCAGCCACATGCCATTATGGGCTCTGGCATAGTTGAGTAAGTTGTGGGAAACCTTTCCATGATGGTCTAGCAGATGTAGGGGATTGTAGGTGTACTGGCCTCTCTATTGGTTAAGGGGACCTCTTCGGAAAGACTGTGTCTCGGTCATCCATTTCTCAAACATTATGTAGTGCGAGAAATCCAATGGAGGAGATCGAGTCTTCTGGGGAAAAGTGCAGAAACCTCTACAGAGTGTACAAACTAATTATGGTTAGCCGTGTCCCCGGTTATGGACATCTTGAGTATCTAGTTCTTGGATTATCATGTGGATCTCATCACTCTTAAATATAATTTGATTGGGTCATTAATTACTTTTAATCGGGATTGAGACGGGGTTTACCATTCTCAATGTTTTCAACAAACTTTGTAGCTAAACAAAATATATTCCTTTGAAGTAGGGAAAAATTGGCTTTTCACAAAACCTATTAACCATACAGCCTCCACCAGCCATATATGCATGTAGTGATAGCTTTACATTGTTCATTACTCTCTTATGTTACACTGCCAGCATATTCCACGTGCTGACCCATTTCGGGCTGCAATGTACATGTTGCAGACTTTTCAGACGATGAGTAAGGAGCCTTAGGTTGTGGTCTTTCACTCAGTGATGTCGTTCGAGTTGATGGACTCACTTTATCTTCCAAGCCTTCTGCAGTTATCGTATTAGATGGCCTCAAGCCATATTTATTGTAATAAGTTCTCTTTTGAGACATTCGATGTAATAAGTGTGTGATAGCTACTCTGTTATAAATCCTCAAGTACTGTGTGTGTCAGCATTACCGATCCAGGGATGACACTGATGCACAGAGATCGGACTGTTTGAGGTCTGGTCGCCACAAGATGGTATCAGAGCACACGCTGACTGTAGGACACGACCACTAAGCTAAAGCCCTATATCACTACTCTCTTCTCATTTCTGACTCCTCTCCATTTTCTACTCTTTAGGTCTGGTCGCTACATCTATATCTGCAGCTATGTGAAGCTAAGGCTACATGAAACAGAAAGTAAACCTAAACTAAATGTCGATTTTTCATCATCTTCTTCCTCCTGTCGGCTAAACCTAAACAAACAGAAAGTAAACCTAAACCTAAACCTAAAAGAGTGAGAGAGAGAGAGAGAGAGAGAGAGAGAAGAGGGAGGGAAGTGGGAGGGGTGGCGCACCTAGGTCTTGGGGATGACCGGGGTCGGGGTCGGAGGAAGAGGGGGTTGGGCGTCCTTCTTAGGGGAGGGGCCTGGCCGGAGGGTCGACAGTGATGGCGTCAGGGTCTGGTGCGGTGTCGGAGGGGCCAGAGCTCGGGGTGGCGGTGGTCGATGACGGGACGACGACAACGCGATGAGGTGGCCGCATTCAGCGACGGCGTCGGTGAGGCGAGGCAAAGGCCTCGGGCGGCGACGCGTGGGGGCGAAGGAGGGGCGAGGAGGCGACGGGCGAGGCGAGGAGGAGGCGGTGACGGTGCGGGGTGGCGGGGTTGGGGCTGGGGGCGCGATGGCAGGGGGTCGGGGGTGGGGGCGGCTCCGTGGGTGAGGTGAGGGTTTGGAGAGAGAGAGAGAGAGGGGTGGGGTGCCAACACTTAGTGGGGTGGGGCCGAGGGGAAACGGCCATTAAAACGACTAGTTTCTTTTCTGTCTGCTGGATGACGGCAAAGAATCTTTACTGTCCGCTAGCAGACGACAAAGAAACTAGTCGTTAGGTCGTCCTTACAGTTCGCCACCCACCATCTTTGCCATCTGCTCGCGGACGACAAAGATTCTATGCCGTGAGCTAGCAGACGACAAACAGCAGGCTGACAGCAAAAAACTTCTTTTCCGTCTGCTCTTTCTTTGCCGTCAGCTATATTTAAGCACATGGCAAAGAAATTATTTGCCGTATGCTATATTTAAGCTCATGGCAAAGAAATTCTTTGCCGTCAACTAGCAGACGACAAAGAGCTGGCTGACGATAAAGATCCTGATCCCAGTAGTGATAGTATATTTATATGTGAAGCCTCTCTTTCTTTGTTACTTCCTATTAATTGCAACGATGACCAAAACTATGTTTGTCAACTCTCAGCAACTTTTATTCATCATACTCTTTATATGTGAAGTCATTACTCTCCATAAGATCAATATATGATCCTTTTATTATTATTATTATTATTATTATTATTATTTTCTTTATTTAATTCCATCAAGATCATAGCAAGAAAGCAAATATTGTTCTAAAGGATCTGCAGGAGGCACGACAATAGAAGCAAGACCAATAATTTCATCCTTACTAGGCAATTCTTTATCATGGTGTTGTCCACGAAATTTAGAAAAATTAAAATCATGAGACATATCCCCTAAACCAATAGTAAAAATTTCTTTCTCGCAGTCTATCTTTGCATTAACAGTATTCAAGAAAGGTCTACCAAATATAATGGGACAAAAACTATCTTGTGGGGAAGCAAGAACAAGAAAATCAGTAGGATATTTTATTTTCGCACACGTGACTTCAACATCTCTAACAATCCCAATTGGTGATATATTATCTCTATTAGCAAGCTTAATAGTAACATCAATATCTTCTATCTCAGCAGGTGCAATATCATTCATAATTTCCTTATATAAGGTATTAGGAATTGCACTCACACTAGCACCCACATCACATAAGCCATGATAAAAATGATCTACTATTTTAACAGAAACAACAGGCATGCCAACAACAGGTCTATGTTTATCTTTCATATCAGGTTTAGCAATTCTAGCAGTTTCATCATAGAAATAAATAACATGCCCATCAATTTTATCAACCAAGAGATCTTTAGCCATATCAATAATAGGTTCAACTTTAATTTTCTCATAGGGTGTAGGTGTTCTAGTATAACTCTTACGAACCATAGTTGAAGCTTTAGCATGATCCTTTTTTCTAACAGGAAAAGGTGGTTTCTCAATATAAGCGGTAGGAACATAGGATCAACATTATAAGTAATAGTTTCTTCTTGAACTTTAATAGGTTCTACTACTTTAACCTCAATGGGAGGATGATATTTAAACCACTTCTCCTTAGGGAGATCAACATGAGTAGCAAAAGATTCACAAACCACTATCTCAGAGTCAAGTCCATATTTAGTGCTAAAATCACGAAAAGCATCAGTGTCCATAAAAGATTTAACACAATCAAACTTAAGGTTTATACCTGACCCTTTACCTTCCTCAAGTTCCCAATCTACAGAGTTGCATTTCATTCTTACCAACAAATCCCATTTGAATTCAATATCCCTCTTCATATAGGAACCCGTACAAGAAGTATTGAGCACAGATCGATCATTGTGAGAAAGCCGAGCATAATTTTTTTGAATAATAATTCCTCTTGAGAGCTCATGATTGTGGCATGAATATAATATTGAGTTAAGCCTCCCCCAAGCTTGAGCGATACTTTCTCCCTCACAAGGCCAAAAATTACATATATAATTCTGATCATGACGAACAAGATGCATAGGATAAAACTTCTGATGAAATTCCAATTTCAATCGATTGTAGTTCCATGATCTAATAGCATCCAATAGCCTATACCATGTAAATGCCTTTCCCTTCAAAGATAAAGGGAATACCTTCTTCTTGACAATATCCTCGGGCATACCTGCAAGCTTAAATAATCCACAAACTTCATCCACACATATTAGGTGCATATCAGGGTGTAATGTTTCGTCTCCTGCATAAGGATTAGCTAGCAGTTTCTCTATCATACCTGAAGGAATTTCATAATAAATATTTTTAGTAGGTGCAGTAGGTTGAGGAGAAACTATTTTTTCTTTCGGTCGGGGTGAAGATACCTCGAACAAGCCTCTCAAAGGATTATTTTACATAGTGACAAGTGACAGTAAATTTCATCACACTATATAAATGTTTCCCTTCCAAATTCCACTTACCAAAGGCGCTTCACACCCCGACAACGGCGCCAGAAAAGAGTCTTGATGACCCACACGTATAGGGGATCTATCGCAGTCCTTTCGATAAGTAAGAGTGTCAAACCCAACGAGGAGCAGAAGGAAATGACAAGTGGTTTTCAACAAGGTATTCTTTGCAAGCACTGAAATTATCGGTAATAGATAGTTTTGTGATAAGATAAATTGTAATGGGTAACAAGTAAAGAAAGTAACTAAGGTTCAGCAAGGTGTCCCAATCCTTTTTGTAACAAAGCACAAGGCTAGACAAACTCTTATATAAAGCAAAGCACTCCCGAGGACACATGGGAATTGTTGTCAAGTTAGTTTTCATCATGCTCATATGATTCACGTTCGTTACTTTGATAATTTGATATGTGTGTAGACCGGTGCTTGGGTGCTTCCCTTCCTTGGAAAACCCTCCCACTTATGATTAACCCCTCTCGGAAGCATCCACAACTATGAAAGAACAATTAAGGTAAACCTATAGCATGAAACATATGGATCCAAATCAGCCCCTTACAAAGCAACGCATAAACTAGGGTTTAAGCTTCTGTCACTCTAGCAACCCATCATCTACTTATTACTTCCGAATGCCTTCTCCTAGGCCCAAATAATGGTGAAGTGTCATGTAGTCGACGTTCAGATAACACCACTAGTGGAGAGACAACATACATTTCATCAAAATATCGAACGAATACCAAATTCATATGATAACTTATAACAAGACTTCTCCCATGTCCTCAGGAACAAATATAACTACTCAAAAACAAATTTATGATCAAGATCAGAGGAGTATTAATTATCATTAAGGATATGAAAATATAATCTTCCACCGTATAAACCAACTAGCATCAACTCCAAGGAGTAATCAACACTACTAGCAACCCACATGTACCAATCTGAGGTTTTGGGACCAAGATCGAATACAAGAGATGAACAAGGGTTTGAGAGAAGATGGTGCTGGTGAAGATTTTGATGGAGATTGACCCCCTCTCAATGATAGGATCATTGGTGATGACGATGGCTTCGATTCCCCCCTCCCGAAGGGATGTTTCCCCGTTAGAACAGCTCCGCCGGAGCCCTAGATTGGTTCTGCCCAGGTTCCGCCTCAAGATGGCTGCGCTTCGTCCGAAAGCTTCCTTCTGATTTTTTTCCATGTTAAAACACACCATATAGCCAAAGATGGGCACTGGAGGCCTGCCAGGGGGCCCACAAGGATGGGGGGCGCGCCTAGGGTGTAGGGCGTGCCGTCCACCCTTGTGGCTGGCTGGTGGCCCCCCTCTGGTACTTTCTTCGGCCAATATTTTTTATATATTCAACATTTTCCGTGAAGTTTCAGGACTTTTGGAGTTGTGCAGAATAGGTCTCTAATATTTGCTCCTTTTTCCAGTCCAGAATTCCAGCTGCCGGCATTCTCCCTCTTCATGTAAACCTTATAAAATAAGAGAGAAAAGGCATAAGTATTGTGATATAATGTGTAATAACAACCCATAATGCAATAAATATTGATGTAAAATCATGATGCAAAATGGACGTATGAACTCCCCCGAGCTTAGACCTCGCTTGTCCTCGAGGAAAAGCCGATATCAGAAAATATGCCGACAAGTTTAGGGATAGAGGTGTCGATAAAATAAAATACGGACATGAGGGCATCATGATCATCTTTAGGACAACAACATATATTGTCATATATTTCTTATGCTAAAGTAACAATTCATTCACAAAGTAAAGTATGAATCAGAAACTTCACTGAAAACTAACAAACTATGATCTCAGTCATCGAAGCAATTGCAATTTATCATAACATCAGAAAGAGTCAATGTAAGAGCTTTTCAGCAAGTCCACATAGTCAACTATGATTTAGTCTTTTACAATTGCTAACACTCATGCGATACTTATGGGTTCAAAGTTTAAATCAGACACAGAGAAAGATAGGGGCTCATAGTTTCGCCTCCCAACCTTTTACCTCAAGGGTGATGTCAACAATAATACTTTATGATAACCTACATCCGAGTGGATATATATATCCGGATCTCTCCAACATATAGTGCCTGCCAAAAAAGTGTAAAAAGGAAAGGTGATGATCAACATGACTCTTGTATAAGGGTAGAAGATAAAAGTAAAAGATAGGCCCTTCGCAGAGGGAATCAGAGGTTGCCATGCGTTTTTATGGTTGGATGCACAAAATCTTAATGCAAAAGAACGTCACTTTATATTGCGCTTGTGATAGGGACCTTTATTATGCAGTCCGCCGCTTTTATTTCTTCCATATCACAAGTTGGTATAAATCTTATTTTATTCACACTAATAGATCATACATATTTAGAGAGCAATTTTTATTGCTTGCACTGATGACAACTTACTTGAAGGATCTTACTCAATCCATAGGTAGGTATGGTGGACTCTCATGGCAAAACTGGGTTTAAGGGATGTTTGGAAGCACAAGTAGTATCTCTACTTGGCGCAAGGAATTTGGCTAGCTTGAGAGGGAAAGGCAAGCTCAACATTTTGGATGATCCATGACAATATAACTTCTATTCGGATATAAGAAAACATAACCTATTATGTTGTTTGCCTTGTCCAACAACAAATTTTTAGCATGTCATATTTTAATGAGTGCTCACAATTACAAAAGATTTCCAAGATAGTATATTTATATGTGAAGCCTCTCTTTCTTTGTTACTTCCTATTAATTGCAACAATGACCAAAACTATGTTTGTAAACTCTCAACAACTTTTATTCATTATACTCTTTATATGTGAAGTCATTACTCTCCATAATATCAATATATGATCTTTTTTCTTTTTCTTTTTTTCTTTATGTAATTCCCTCAAGATCATAGCAAGAAAGCAAATCCCTTAACTCAAAACTACTCTTTATATATATATATATATATATATATATATATATATATATATCAAGGACTCGATTACATAGAGGGAACATAAAGAAAAACTCAAAGCTAGATCATACTAAAAACTTTATTCTACTAAATCAAGATATAACCAAAAGGATCGAACTAAGAAAAATGATGAAGGTAAAAGTGTGATGGTGATACGATACCGGGGCACCTCCCCCAAGCTTGGCAGTTGCCAAGGGGGTGCCCATCCGCATGTATTTAGATCTCTTTCTTCAGAGGTGGTGATGAAGGGGTTGTTGATGAAGTAGTGTCACACATCGAGCGTAGGCGATGCTCCATTTTGCGAATAATGCCCTTGAGTGTGGAGATTTTCTCTTGCAACAGAACATTTTCACGATTGAGGTACTTGTTTTGCATACGAACTATTTCAATGATCTTGAAAGCTTCAATTTCAGTAGGAGTAAGATGATTGTACTTAGGTTGAAGGATGTCTTCTTCTTCTGCTGGCAGAACTTGATCTTCCGCGGCCTTCTTGATTGTATCACACTTGTTGATTTTCCCAAGTTATTCTCTCTTCATCTCTATCTTCATTAGCCATGCATCGTCGCCTTCGTTGTTGGAGGAGGGGGACAACGTGATGCTTGTCCTCAAAAACTCTGGCAGAAAACAGCTCGAAACAAAAATAGGAGATATTTGCATGGTACGATGGTCAAAACCTTCAGGAGAATATATAGTGAATTTTTACCGGCCAAAAGGAGTATTGTACAAGAAAGTGGATCCGAAGGGAAACAAGGTGGCCACAAGGATGGTGGCGCGCCCAGGGGGTAGGGCGCGCCCTCCACCCTTGTGGTGGCCTCGTGTCTCTTTCAGTCTACTTTTAATTTTTCCTAATTTCTAAAATATTCCAAAACAGAGAAAAAATATCATAGGAAATGTTTTGGAGTTGGTTTACTTACCGTACCACATACCTATTCCTTTTCAGAGTCTATAATGTTCTGGAAAGTGTCCCTTATGTACTCATCCGGTGTTACATTAATAATTATATTGGTCTCAACATTTATGGGAGTATCTGAGATGTAATGTTTGATTCTTTGACCGTTTACCACCTTCGGATTTGTGCCTTTGGTGTTGTTGATTTTTATGGCACTGGAATGATAGACCTCCTCGACAATATAAGGACCTTCCCATTTAGAGAGAAGATTTTCTGTAAAAAAAATCTTAAACGAGAGTTGTATAGCAAAACATGATCACCTACATTAAACTCATGCTTTTGTATCCTATTGTCATGCCATCTTTTAACTTTTTATTTAAACAACTTGGCATTCTCATAGGCTTGTGTTCTCCATTCATCAAGTGAGCTAATGTCAAATAACCTCTTCTCACCGGCAAGTTTGAAATCATAATTGAGCTCTTTAATAACCCAATATGCCTTATGTTCTAGTTCGAGAGGCAAGTGCCATGCTTTTCCATAAACCATTTTATACGGAGACATACCCATAGGATTCTTATAAGCAGTTCTATAAACCCATAATGCATCATCAAGTTTCATAGACCAATTCTTTCTAGATCTATTAACAGTCTTTTGAAAAATTAATTAAAGCTCTCTATTACTCAATTCTACTTGACCACTAGACTGAGGATGATATGAAGATGCAATTCTTTGGTTGACATCATATTTAGCAAGCATTTTACGAAAAGCACCATGAATAAAATGTGAACCACCATCAGTCATGAATTATCTAGGTACTCCAAACCTCGGGAAAATAACTTCTTTAAGCATCCTAATAGAAGTGCTATGATTGGGACTACTAGTTGGAATAGCTTCTACCCACTTTGTAACGTAATCAACAACAACTAAAATATGTGTATACCAATTAGAGGAAGGAAAACGTCCCATATAATCAATGCCCCAAACATCAAACAATTCAATAACAAGTGAATAATTCATAGGAATTTCCCGACATCTACAAATATTACCAATTCTCTGGCATTCATCACTAGACAAGACAAACTTACGGGCATCCTTAAAGAGAGTGGGCCAATAGAAACCAGATTGTAATACCTTCTGTGTAGTTCTATCTCCAGTGTGGTGTCCTCCGTAAGACTCGGAGTGAAACTTGCATAGGCTATGTTCCTATTCGTGCTCAGGTACACAATGTCTAATAACACCATCTACTCCTTGTTTATAAACGTGTGGTTCATCCCAAAGGTAATGTCTCAAATCATAGAAAAACTTTTTCTTTTGCTGGTATGTGAAACTAGGTGGTATAAATTTAGCAACAATATAATTAGCATAATCAGCATACCATGGAGTATTACGAGAAGCGTTTATGAAAGCTAATTGTTCATCAGGAAAGCTATCATCAATAGGCAGTGGGTCATCAAGAACATTCTCTAACCTAGACAAGTTGTCTGCAACGGGGTTCTCAGCTCCCTTTCTATCAATAATATGCAAATCAAATTCTTGTAGCAAGAGAACCCATCAAATAAGTCTAGGTTTAGCATCTTTCTTTTCCATAAGATATTTAATAGCAGCATGATCAGTGTGAACAGTTAGTTTGGAATCAACAATATAAGGTCTGAACTTATCATATGCAAATACAACCGCTAAAAATTCTTTTTTAGTAGTAGCATATATTCTCTGGGCACTATCTAGAGTTTTACTTGCATACTGAATAGCATTTCTTATCAACCCTTTGTCCTAGAACAACACCAACATCATAATCACTAGCATCACACATAATTTCGAAGGGTAAATTTCAATCAGGTGGCTGAATAATAGGTGCAGAAATCAAGGCTATCTTAAGTATTTCAAATGCTTCTACACAATCATCATAAAAAACAAAAGGAACATCTTTTTGTAAGAGATTAGTGAGAGGCCTAGAAATTTTGGAGAAGTCTTTCATAAACCTCCTGTAGAAAATAGCATGACCAAGGAAACTTCTTATACCTTTAATATCTTTAGGACATGACATGTTTTCAATAGCATCTACTTTAGCTTTATCAACTTCAATACCTCTTTCAGAAATTTTATGCCCCAAGACAATACCTTCATTAACCATAAAGTGGCACTTTTCCCACTTCAAGACAAGGTTAGTTTCTTCACATCTCTACAAAACTTGATCAAGGTTGCTTAAGCAATCATCAAAAGAAGTTCCATAAACTGAGAAATCATCCATGAAAACATCAACAATCTTTTCACAAAAATCAGAGAATATAGCAGTCATGCATCTTTGAAAGGTAGCAGGTGCATTGCATAAACCAAAAGGCATACATCTATAAGCAAAGGCACCGAAAGGGCAAGTAAAAGTGGTTTTCTTTTGATCATCTTTTGACACAGGAATTTGAGAGAAACCAGAATAACCATCTAGAACTACAAAAAAAAGACACATCCGTGACATTTTCGGCCGAACGAAAAAAAATTATGTCATACGTATGACACTTCTATGACGATAATTGTGACAAAACCCGGTATAATCATAAATGTGGTGGGGTCCTACTTCTATGACAAAATATCATGACACAAAATGGGCTTTTCGTCCTGGGCGAGCCGGAGACACAGTTGCATGACATTCTTTGGGTCGTCCATGACGGAAAAAACCATGGTAGAAGCAAGGGCGAGGAAAATATTAGGGAGTTCCCGGTTATGGTGGGTGGTCAGGGCCTAGCGATGCGCGTTTCTATCATACGTACGCGCGTGTGTGCGAGGCGTTGGTCTCTAACTAAACCCGACCGATTGCACTGTAGGCTATGTGTTACACTGAACCCGAGCGATCGATCGATTCCTTGCTGTTAACTGAACCCGAGTGATTCCTTCGCTATTGCTGCTAACTGAAGCCGATCGAACACTGATGCCTCCTTCCTGGATGAACAGTGAGCGTTGTTGAGGGGGTTTGGATGAACAGTTCCCGACGGGGGGTTGGATGAACAGTTCCCGACGGGGGGTTGGATGAACATGACCCCATGGTAGTAGAGGCCGTTGCCACTGGATGAACAGTACCCCGATCGATCGAGCAGGTGGATGAATAGGACCCCGTGGAGGGCTGGATGAACAGGACCCCGTGGAGGGCTGGTTGAACAGTAGCCGGTGGAGAGCTAGTTGAACAGTAACCGGTGGGGGCTGGATTAACAGTAGCCCGTGGAAGGGTGGTTAAACAGGACCCCCTGAAGAGGGATGGTTGAGCAGGAGCCCATGGATGAACAGTCGCAGGTGGAGGCTGCAGGAGGTCGACGTTGGATGAACAGTAGTCCGTGGAGGCTGGAGGAGGTCGACGGTGGATGAATAGTAGCCCGTGGAGTCCCGTTTTGTGGTATGCCACACCCCTCCCGATGAACAGGACCCCCGTTTCGACCGTAGCGCTCCAACACAAGTCCGTTTCCTCCATTTTGCGGTACGCCACAGCCCTCCCGATCAACAGGACCCCGTTTCAACCATAGGAGGTTCAACAAAAGTCCGTTTCATCCGTTTTGCGGTACGCCAGACCCCTCCCGATGAACAGGATCCCGTTTTGACCGTGGCCGGTCGAACACAAGGCCGTTTCCTCCGTTCTACAGTACGCCAGGCCTTGTTTCCATCGGTTGTTCCTTCCAAGCCGATTGGCTCCCGATGAACACGATGACACATTCCGTTCCGACCCAACCGGTTGGCTCCCCATGAACACGACGACGATGTAGTTTCTCCGTTTCGACCCAGCCATGTACATGAGCCCTGGCCGTATGTATGCGTGAGTAGGCGTTTGAGACCCCGCCCGTATGTACGTATGTGGCCGTATTTTCTTTCTTGCATCCTGGCCGCTTACATGCTATGTGCGCGCCTCTACTACCACACGTGCACGCCTCTACATCGACTAGTATGTACGTACACATTTGCGACTAGAATGACAAAGCTACGTACGCTTCGACCAGGTGGGTCCCGACTGTCACGCACTTCCTTGCATGCGAAGATGTAGCTGGTGGGTCCCAGCAGTCAGGGGGAAACATTTTTTTCGTGAAATATGGTGGCCCGTCCGGTGTGTCCCTGCTATCAGGTGAAGGAATAATTATTTTGCGCATAATAAGGAGGCACTTCCTTGCTATGGCCGTGGACCCAGCTGTTAGCCTCTCCACATACAGTACTCTTCCAATGGAAGTCGTTCGTTGACCACGCCGCGCCGAGAGCACCAAGGCGGTGGACGACAGCGAGGCCTAAGAAGGGGACGACACGGAGCCAGGGAAGATGCGGCAGTGAAAGCCCACACGGAGAGGAGTACGAGGGTTCACTGGTTCAGCTGTGATGTGAGGCTGTCGTCACCGCAGAATAATAGGGAGTGTGGGTGAGTCGAAGCGGATGGCCTGGCCAACGGTGGGAGTAGTAGGGGGCGGTGAGGCGTCCACGGCATCACAGCCGGTCACAGGAGGCAGGAGCATGCGGTACGACGGGCGCTGGATTGGGTGGCTGGAGCAAGAAGACCAGAGGTTGAAGAAGCACTACGGCCATTGGATGAACATCGTACGGTCACTAGAGCTAGAATCGTTCATATTGACTAAGTTGACAAAGCCCTCTGAGGGAGTCCTGGATTAGGGGGTCTCCGGACAGCCGGACTATATCCTTTGGCCGGACTATTGGACTATGAAGATACAAGATTGAAGACTTCATCTCGTGTCCGGATGGGACTCTACTTGGCATGGAAGGCAAGCTAGGCAATACGGATATGTATATCTCCTCCTTTGTAACCGACCTTGTGTAACCCTAGCCCCCTCCGATGTCTATATAAACCAGAGGGTTTTAGTCCGTAGGACAACATACAATCATACCATAGGCTAGCTTCTAGGGTTTAGCCTCTCCGATCTCGTGGTAGATCAACTCTTGTAATACTCATATCATCAAGAATAAATCAAGCAGGACGTAGGGTTTTACCTCCATCAAGAGGGCCCGAACTTGGGTAAAACATCGTGTCCCCTGCCTCATGTTACCATCTGCCTTAGACGCATAGTTTGGGACCCCCTACCCGAGATCCGCTGGTTTTGACACCGACATTGGTGCTTTCTTTCAGAGTTCCTCTGTGACGTCACCGTAAGGAAGGATGCCTCATCTCGTTGTTAAAAAGAACATTACCGCCGGGGGAGCTCTGGCTGTCGGCCAAACTCTCCGGCTAGGCAGTTTCATCATGACTGCCTGTTCGGCCGCTACACCGACGATGACTTCTCGAGTCATCAATAACAGCATCTACGTCGGCTCGGAATTCACCGAGCGGATGGATCCAATGGAGCTCTCTTCCCTAAACAAACTCTTGTATCACATCGCCGCCATGGGAGTCGCTACGGACTATGATCTGATTGGGCTTAAACCCGATCAAAGGGAGATTAACTCTCCATCGGTCACCCATCATGTTGCGGTGGTGGAGGAACAATGCGCCAACTCTTCCTCTATTTTGAGGACTAACTATGTCCGGATTCATGAGCTCTCCGAGCCGGATACCCGCTTACGGGAGGACATCACCCAAGCCCTGAACATAGAATCAGGCAGTGGGCCAGACTTATCGGGCAACACTCCGGAACCCGAACTTCGAAGATTGGAAACTCCTCGGCCCCTGGGTGTCAGATCGGGTAGGGGTTCGGACTCAAATCCACCCACCCACCCAGACATAAACGATCTTTCCCACATCAGGCAAGAGCCCCATGAAACAGTACATCATTATTGGGCCAGATTCCTCCTTGTGATGAACAAGGTTAAGGACTGTCGCAAGGAAGATGCAGTCTCACTTTTCTGCAATAATTACACGGACAAGGGAATCCCTAACGCCTTAAGTCGCCATGACATATCACGCTTCGCTGACTTGGCGTCCATAGTACGAAAGTACTGTGCAATGGAAAGCGCCTGGAAAACCGAAACAAAATTTTGGGATAATCCGGCTCCGAATATTCACTCAGTTCGAAGTAAAAGGGTGCACTATCATAAGACACCCGAGCTAGTTGCAAAGAAACAAAAACCCTCTACAGGGCTTGGAACCGTACTGGAGGGATGGCTTAACGGACCGTGCAAAATTCATAGTATAGCGGATACAATACCAACACACAACCTTAGAGCATGTTGGATACTCAGGCAGGTGGCCAAAAGTGGTGAGGATCTTCTTATCCCAAATGCCACAGAGCACCATCCCGTGGATAACAATACGGTGTTAACAGTCTTTGAGACCTTCGCATCAAATAATAGGCGCAAGCGAACACTCCGCAGCATGGCCGAAATCTACCATGTAGCAGCAATAAATCCATGGAGTGACACGGCTATTACCTTCAATGCCAGTGACGAACCTAAATTCCGAACAGCCCGAGCACCAGCTGCACTGGTCCTCAGTCCAATTGTGGACGGTTTTCGACTCACCAAAGTACTCATGGACGGCGGCAGCGGATTAAACCTCATCTATGAGGAAACTCTTCAAAAAATGGAAATAGACTCGAACTGCATTGAGCAAAGTAGCACAACCTTCAGGGGAATCATACCAAGTCGGGAGGCACGATGCGCTGGGAAAATCACACTAGATGTGGTATTCGGTACACCAGAGAACTATAGGTCCGAAGAAATTACATTTCAAGTGGCCCCGTTCAGCAGTGGATACCACGCCCTTTTAGGACGTGAGGCGTTCACGATCTTCCAAGCCGTACCCCATTATGGGTACATGAAGCTCAAAATGCCCGGCCCAACGGAATCATCACCCTCACCGGTGATCCGGACACAACACTCTGCACCGAAAGCAAAACAGCCGCACTGGCCCTCGAGGCATTATTCGAAGCCCTCTCGGCCAAGGAATTAACCACGCTACGCTCCACAGTGGACAGGGACGATGTGATACTCGATAAGAGATCCAAGTCCACCTCTTTTAAACCAGCGGATGAAATAGTCAAATTCCAAGTCCACCCAACGAACCCTACAAAAACAGCCTCCATCGGGGCACAGTTAAACCCCGCCGTGGACGCCGCACTACGAGAGTTCATGCGAGAGAATTGGGACATATTCGCCTGGCATCCCTCAGACATGCCAGGAATCCCACGTAGGCTGGCCGAGCATAGCCTCAATATCCTAAAGGGATTCAAGCCGGTCAAGCAAGCTCTTCGGCGTTTCTCCGAACCTAAGACACAGGCCATGGGAGAGGAACTAGCCAAGTTATTGGAGGCCGGATTCATCAGAGAAATAAAACACCCGGACTGGCTAGCAAACCAGGTGATGGTACCAAAGAAGGATAAATCCTGGCGCCTTTGTGTCGATTTCAGGGACCTCAATAAAGCTTGCCCAAAGGATCCCTTCCCCTCCCCCGCATCGATCAAATTATTGATGCAACCGCATGACACGAGTCATTGTGTTTCCTCGACGCATAATCCGGTTACCACCAAATCAAGATGGCGATGTCCGACCAAGCCGCAACGACATTCATCACACCATACGACCCCTTCTGTTTCAACACAATGCCTTTTGGGCCCAAAAATGCCGGCGCAACATATCAGCGCATGATTCAGACATGTCTGGAGAAACAAATTGGCAAAACAGTAGAGGCATACGTAGATGATGTGGTCGTCAAAACCAAACACGTCGACTCTTTGATAGATGACTTGAGGCTCACATTCGACAACCTCCGAACATACGACATCAAGATCAATCCGTAGACGATGTGGTCGTCAAAACCAAATTCATTTTTTTGTGCATAATAAGGAGGAACTTCCTTGCATGCGAAGATATAGCTGGTGGGTCCGAGCTCTTAGCGGGGGGAATGTTTTTTCGTGAAATACAGAGGCCCTTCCGGTGGGTCCTAGATGTCTGGTGAAGTAATCATTATTTTCCCCGTAATAAGGAGGCATTTCCTTGTGTGCGGCCGTGCACCTAGCTGTCAGCCTCTCCACGTACAGTCCACTTCTGATGGATATCGTTCATTAACCATGCTGACCTCGCCGCGCCGGGAGCACCAGGGCGGTGGACGACGGCGAGGCCTATGAAGGGAATGACACGGAGCCAGGGAAGACACTAGAGTGGCTTCCCACGCAGTGGGGAGTACAAGGGTTGACTGGTTCGGCTGCCATCACCGGAAAATAATAGGAGGTGTGAGTGAGTAGAGGGATAGACAGGCTAGGGGTGCGAGTATGGTGGGACCGTGAGGCCTGCCCGGCAGCACAGCCGGCCACGGGAGCCGAGAGTAGGCGGTTCCGCTGGCACTGGTTCGGGCGACTGGAGCAGGAAGATCAGAGACTGAAGAAGCACGATTGCCGTTAGATTGACATCTAACGGTCTGACGCTGGTAGAGTCGATTGTTGACTAAGTTTCTTTTTTTGAGAAACCTTGTATACACATGAACTTAGTAGGCCCACAAGTCAGCCTCCAAATCTGTGGCAGACAACATAGAGCCCATTTGCTAAAAAAATTATAATTTGCAGCCCATTTGCTAATTATTAAGTAATTTATTACAGCCCATTTTCTGCCCAGGACCACGGTCAAAAAGTTCAACCTTATTTTGCATATTTCGATGGAGTCCGAACTGTTGTAATCTCGAAATGATAAACACTTATTAAGAACTTATTGATTTGCCAAAAAATCATTTTGTTTTTGTAAGCAAATAAGACGTGGGACAATTGAGTTGGTTTAAGGGAAAACTAGTGGTAAAGAAATCAGTGCTGGGAGGGAAAACAACAACAAAAATAAGGATGTAAATATGAAAAGGGAACTTTATGTATTTTCAATATAATGATACGTGTATATGAACTAGTAAAACTATAGGTAGAGATTAGAAACGGATGTAGGACTTGGCGTTTCAAGAGGAAAATAGAACTGGCATGTGTGTTTGATTCAGTAAAAAACTGCCCGCGGATGTTGTAAGACAAAATATAACTAACACTTGCGGGCCAAAGGCCAGTAGATACCTGCTGGATCTTTGTGCCCCGTTGTCGTTATGAGCTGGGCCTATTAAAAACAAAACCAAGCCTGGGCAGTCTACAACCCAGTTGAAACTTGCTCGACCTGAAAAAACAATATGCCTGCTCAACTCAAGCGGGTCACCTCGGGATCGCAACTGTCATATAATGGAGTCTTCGACTCTACTTCAAGTTGCGCTAGCTTGTCCTCCTCTCTAGAAGTAGCTCTCTGGCTAGTCGTCCTCTTGCGAAGGAGGTCTCGAACATGAGGGTCCTGCATGACTGCACTTAGTAGCATCGAAGACCGCAGCGTGGCCGCCACCTCTTCTCCGACATGTCCGGATTCTTCTTTGGCATGTATGGAATCTTCTCCGCCACCGCCATGTCCGAACTCTTCCACGCTGCCATGTCTGGTGACATCGTCTTCGTGTTGATTGTTCGTCTCTTCGTCTAGCCCCATGTCGTTATTCCTTGTCATGTGGACGTCATCATCATCTTCTTCACATATCCACTGAGTATAGTCATCCATGAAACCATTCATCAACAGGTGTGCCTTCAAACTTCCATGATCAAAAGGTTCCAAAAGGACTCTTTCTTTGCATCTTGTACATGGACATCTAATCATAGTCCGATTATTTGCATAGTTGTCCATCACCGCGGATTGCAAGTATCGCTCCTCCTTCCATCCACTCACCTTCATGACCTACTACATGGTATAACAAGCAAAAGGGTTATAAACAAAATGCATGCATGCATCAAAGTCATATAAAAATGTAGCATTACCTTGCCTAAAAATAGGACATACGGAGTTTTCTCGAAACTCACCGAAATGGAAATAAATCGACATTTCGGCAAAACATAAGCAACTCGGGGGCATGTCACTCGCACAAATCTCTCCATATCTCAAACACACATATTACCATTCTTGAAATGCACAACTATTTACTCACCTATCTCCCGAGAAAGATCGAGCACGATTAGATGAGGCTGGCCTTCGCTACCTAGGGATGGTCGGAAGTGTGTGGATGGCTAAATAGCTAGCTAGATCTAGTTGTTGGGAGGAGAGATAACTCTAGCTAACTAATGGAGAGGGAGAGAGATGAGCTAGCTAGATCTATATGTATGGAAGGACGGAGAGCCAAATAAAGGAGGTAGCTAGATAGAGATGAGAGGCCATTTATGGAGGAGAATTATGGTGGAGGGGCATTAATGGGGAGAGAAGAGAGGTAGAGGGAAGAGAGAAGAAGGGGAACAATGGTGGAGAAATAACTTAGAGCGGGGAGAGGGGAAAGGAGGGGGAGAGGGCAAAGGGGGGAGGAGGGGGGGTCAAAAGGTGGCACCAGCCACGCCTAGCAGCAGCGCTGTCTATGCTTTCCAGGTAAAGCGCTACTAATAAGTGGGGCCCACTAGCAGTAGCGGTGTTGCAAAGATAGTGCTACTGCTCAAATCTTAGTAGTAGCACTGCATTTTGGGCCGCGCTGCTACTACAGCTAGCGTCGGTGGGCTTGTTGGGTCCCAATTAGTACTAGTGTTTTTCCATTTTCAGCGCTATTGCTAAAGCATTACTTGTAGCGCTTCCCCGAACGAGAGCTACTCCTAATTAGCAGCAACACCCATTATTTTCCAGCGCTACTACTGATGTCCTACCTATAAGCGTTTCCCTAGTAGTGAAAAACTTGTCATTTGCCTCTTGATTTAGAACATAAAGCATATTGGGCAAATAAAGAACTCAATTATGACTTCAAACTTGCCGGTGAAAAGAGGTTATTTGATATTAGCTCACTACATGAATGGAGAACCCAAGCTTATGAAAATGCCAAACTATTCAAAGAAAAAGTTAAAAGATGGCATTACAAAAGAATCCAAAAGCAGGAAATCAAAGTTGGTGAATATGTTCTATTGTACCATTCTCATTTTGGATTTTTTGCAGGAAAACTTCTTTCCAAATGGGAAGGACTATATATCATCGAAGAAGTTTATCGCTCTGGAGCTATCAAGATTAATAATGCCAAAGGTACCAACCCGAAGGTGGTCAATGGACAAAGAATGGAGCACTATATTTCAGGTACACCTATTAATGTTGAAACTAACATTATCCAAACCATGACACTGGAGGAACACATAAAAGAAACCTTTGAGAACACTCCAGAACTCTGAAAAAGAAGAGGTACGTGATACGGTAAGTAAACAGACTCCAAAAAATCCACAAAATATTTTCTGTCAGTTTTGTAATATTAGAAAAAATAGGAAAATAAGAAATAACCGGGAAGGCAACCCAAGTTCCCATAAGACACCAGGGCGCGCCAGCCCCACCTGGTGTGCCCTAGTGAGTGGTGGGCCCCTCGGGCACTTTCCAGACTCTGTTTACATTCCGTTTTCTTCCTTCCCAACATAAAAAATCCTTATATATACTCCTGAATGATTTGACCACTGTATCATGGAGAAATCCTCTATTCTTGTTTCGTTCTATTTTTCCAACAGATCTAGATTGCCATGGCTACCCCAAGCTCTTCCAAGGAACAAGTTCTTTGAGATGGTCATCCATCCCCACCTATCGGAGGTGTTGAAGCACCCCCAAGCCATTGAGATGTGAGAGGGGGTGTGTAGCGACCCGACCTCAAATAGTCAAGTCTCTGTGCTTCAGTGTCATCCCTGGATCGGTAATGCTGACACACATAGTACTCGAAGGATTTATAACCGAGTGGCAACCACACACTTATTACATTGAATGTCTCAAGAGAGAACTTATTGCAATAAATATGGCTTAAGGCCATCTAATATGATAACAACGGAAGGCTTGGAAGATAAAGTGAGTCCATCAACTAAAACGGCATAGCCAAGTGCATGACAAACGACCTATCGCACCTTACTCCTCGTCCGAAAAGTCAGCAACATGATACGTTGCAGCCCGAAAATGGGTCAGCACATGGAATATGCTGGCATTGTAACACATTAGAGTAATGAACAAATAAAAACTATCACTACATGCATATATGGCTGGTGGAGGCTCTATGGTTAAAATGTTTTGCGAAAAGCAAATTTTTCCCAACAACAAAGGAATATACTTTATGTAACTATCATGGTAGCTGAACAACATTGAGAAGGTTCCTCCAACTCAATCCTAATTAAAAGTAATTAGCAACCCAACAAATTAATTTAGAGTGATGAGATCCATAAGATAATCCACGAACTAGATACTCAAGATGTCCACAACCGGGGACATGGCTAACCATGGTTAGTTTGTACACTCTGCAGAGGTTTGCAAACTTTTCCCCACAAGCCTCGATCTCCTCCGTTGGATTTCTCGCACTACATGGTGTTTGAGAAACGGATAACCGAGACACAATCTTTCAGAAGCATTTTCTCTCTACTCCGGGCGGACCGGTACACCTACAATCTCGTACATCTTCTAGTCCACCTCTTCAAGAGCTCACACAACTTACTCAACTATGTCAGAGCCCATAAAGGCTTGTGGCTGCACACAGAAGTTTCTAGCATGAATAGTCATATGATCCCTTTGAGCCTGGGTGGCGGACCGTAGGATGATCACACGGGGAATACGGGATATCCTAGGACAACACTGGATTCTCCAGGTGCCCACAAGCAATCCACCCAGATGTGTATTAAAGTAGCCACCTTAAGTTGAACCATTAATTAACAGCTCACATCTGTCATGGATACACTCAAACCCAATCCACGTCTACGAGAATAGCATGGCAATACAAGCATAACGTAGAAGTAACTCCCAGGGGTTTAATAATAAAATGGGTAATAGGTTCTACCTCATCATCTACTTCCCAGACCCACATGTTAAGAGATCCTACTCATGCAATGTGTGAGGGTTGAAACTAATGCATAAAACTGGGTGACAAAGGGGTATGATCAAAGTGTTACTTGCCATGCTAACGATCTGCAAATCCAAGGGACTCGTAGTAGCACGCTTCGCACTCCGGGTGTTCTATCACAAACAAACAATTGCATACATAACAAATCAAGAAAAGATGCACGGGTAAAACTCAAATAAGAAGATCTAACCAGAAAGTTCAACCAGAGAACTCCGGTTTGCAAATAGAATCAAATCAAATGGAGCAACGAAACTCAAACTGTGAAATAAACAAGATCCGATTACTAATCTGGACTAAAGTCAAATTTTACAGTAACAAAATCTTGTTCAAGTTGGTTAAACAGAAAAGGGGCTTCGAGACAAAGATCCATGTGCTTGAATCGCCTGATTCCGACTAACGAGCGAAAAGATAAACTAAAACGAAAAATAGGGCGGAAATCGCAATCGAAAATAATCGCGGAAAACCCTGGAAAAAGAAAAACTGATGAACAGGCTAACGAATGAACGTTCGCTGTCTGTGCCTAACGGATGAACAGCGTTCGTTAAAACAAACATACGAACAAACGTCTGCAAAATAAATAAACCGACGAAAAACCGAACCGATCTAACAAAAAAACAAATCTAGGTTTTCAAAATAAAACCGAACGGTTTTTTTAAAAAAACTGGAGGCTAACTCGGCAAACGTGACAGTGGCGGCGGCGGGAGCTCCGGCGGGGACGGTGGCGCGGCGACGGCGGGCGGCTAACGGGGTGCGGGGCTTGGGGCGGCTAGGGTTGGGGGGGGGGGCTGGTGGGCCGCGGCTTATAAGAGGCCGGCCGGGTCGGTGTCCCAGGCGGACACGGCCCGGTAGGTCGGTTTCCCTTTTTTTAAACATGTCGCAGACAAAGAAAGAAAAGAAATACTAAACGGACTCCAAAAATTCCGAAATAAATTTTCCCTGTCCTCTAAAAATATGTCGGACAAGGTGAACATTTATTTGGGACTATTGTGTAATTTAGAAAAACACATATTTTTCCTAATTCAAATAAAATAGCATTAAAATCCAAATAAAAATGTTTATTTGTTTTTAATATTTTCCTCCGATATTTCCTTTATTTTGTAGAATTCATATTATCTCCTCTCTTATATTTTGCTATGAAATACTTTCGGAGAGAAAAATAATTAAAACAAATGATCCTCGTTTTGATATTTGATAAAATTCAAATATGAAAAGAGTGAAATCCCCAACTCTCTCCGTGGGTCCTTGAGTTGGGTAGAATTTCAAGAATCGCAAAGCAAATATGCAAATAAAAATATGATATGCCTGAATGATCTATGTATAACATTCCAAATTGAAAATTTGGGATGTTACAAACCTACACCCCTTAAGATGAATCTCTCCCTCGAGATTCGGGTTGGCTAGAAAATAGTCTTGGGTGGTCCTTGCATAGATCATCCTCTCGTTCCCAAGTGGCTTTGTCCTCAGTATGGTGGCTCCACTGAACTTTGCAAAACTTGATAACCTTGCCGCGGGTAACTCGACTGGCAAATTCGATAATCCTGATTGGTTTCTCCTCATATGTCAAATCATTGTCTAACTGAATTGCTTCCAGGGGCACTGTATCTCTCAGAGGAATATTGGCCATCTCGGCATGACACTTCTTCAACAGGGAAACGTGAAACACATCATGTACTCCTGGCAGTCCTTCGGGTAATTCCAACGTGTAGGCAACCTCTCCCATGTGTTCCAAAACTCGGTATGGTCCTACAAATCTCGGGGCTAACTTTCCCTTAACTCCAAAATGTTTAACTCCTCGCAGGGTGACACTCATAGATATACTCTGTCTCCTATTTCATAGACTACCTCCTTGCGTTTTGAGTCGGCATAACTCTTCTGCCTAGATTGAGCTACCTTCAGTCTGTCTCAAATCAGCTTAACCTTCTCTTCAGACTCCTTAATCAAATCCGGTCCAAACAACTGGCGGTCTCCAACTTCATCCCACATCAACGGTGTCCGGCATCTTCTTCCGCACAGGGCTTCAAACGGTGCCATCTTCAAACTGGCCTGGTAGCTGTTGTTGTACGAGAACTCCGAGTAGGGTAAATTATCATCCCAACTAGACCCGTAGTCTAGCGCACAAGCTCTCAACATGTCCTCTAGAATCTGATTGTCTCTCTCGGTCTGTCCATCTGTCTGTGGGTGAAAAGCTATACTAAACTCCAGCCTGGTTCCCAAGGTCTGGTGCAGTTGGTGCCAAAACATTGAAGTAAACTGTGTTCCTCTATCTGATATGATGGTCCTCGGGACTCCGTGCAGACATACGATCCTGGTCATGTATATCTTGGCCAACTTCGCACTTGTATATGTGGTTTTCACTGGGATAAAGTGAGCTACTCTGGTCAAGCGGTCCACTACTACCCAGATAGAATCATATCCCGATCGGGTCCTCGGTAATCCGATGATAAAAACCATGCCAAGCTTATCCCACTTCCATTCGGGAATCGGCGTACACTACAAAAAATACACTTCTGTGATGATACGTGTTTGTCACAGTAGGTCGCTTTTTTTTGTCATGCATGTACATCCATGACAAATTTATGACAGAATCAAGATAGTCATACCTGTGCTGTCATAGAAGTGTTCCATGACATTACCAAAATTATCATCACGGAAGTGTCCTCTTCCATGACGATAAATCGCGCGTCATAGAAGTGCTTTCATCAAGGGCGACCGACACGTGGCATCCACCATAACGGAATGCCGTTAAGCTATCGGGTCGGGTTTTGATTCCGATAACCCGTTAACAGCCCTGACCAATGGGGATTTTCCACGTGTAAAATCATCATTGGCTAGAGGAAACACGTTTCGACTCATCGTCGGGACAGATGTCATCCACTCACTGGACAGAATGCGCCTATGATACATCGACACGTGGCATGGCCCAACAAGTTTAAATGGGCCGGCCCAACTAAAGGCCCACAAGATTTTGCGAACCATAATGGGCCGGCCCAGCTAAAGGCCCACAAGATTTTGTGGACCATAATGTGCTGGCCCAGCCAAAGGCCCACAAGATTTTGCGGGCCATAATCGGCCGTCGCAGGTAAAGGCCCACAAGATTTTCGTGTGCCATAATAGGCCGGCCCAGGTAAAGGCCCACAAAATTCTTGTGGATTTCGCCGACAGTAATGGGCCGGGCCAGCTGTAGGCCCACAAGATTTTGAGGACCCTAGTAGGCCGGCCCGTTATCTGGCTGCCATGTTTTGGCCCAAATGCCGGCCCATATTTGATCCGGTCTATTAATGGCCTGCCACGCTCCGGGCCTAATAGTGGACCATATGAGATCCGCCCCGCTAAAAGCCAACCATGTTCTGGGCCAAATTACGGCCCAGATCAGGTCCGGCCCTTTAAGAGGTTTTGGGCCTAATTATGGCCCATATCGGATTCGGCCCGTCAACTGGACACTATGCTTTTGGGCCCACTTGCTAAAGGCCTACTTAGTAATTCGGCCTGGTATTAGTTTTGGCCTGTTAAGGGCCCGTTTAACATTTCGGCCCTTTATTAATTTTAGCCTGTAAAAAGCCTGTCATATAGTTGGGCCTAACTACGGCCCGGTTTGCATCCGGCCTGCTCGCAACCGATATCTGATTGGACCAAACAAGGACCGAGACAATTTTTTGGCCTGTTAAAAGCCCGTGATTTGATTCGCACATTCATGGGTCGGGGTTCATTTCGGGCTGCTGCCGGCCCGTGAGCTGATCGGCACGTTTCAGGCCCAACCTACATCGTGATTGCATGACGGCCCGATTATGTACCGTAATTTTACGGTTTGGCCGGTTTACTGCGAAGATAGGATATATATACAGCAAAATAACGGCAGCATCGTGAATAAGAAAAAACCTATACTATACAATAAAGAAATTATGGCATATTACATCCACTGGGCATCAAAGTTCACCACAATGATAATAAAGCACAAGCAGACAGCAGATTACATACACTTGGCATCAAAGATCACCATCAGTGCAAGTAAACATGCCGACAAAATAATATACAAAACCACATCACTTCAACAGAGTTCAAGAAAGGTTAGCCCTGCTGGGGAGCTGCAGCGCAAGTAGCTTAGCAAGATGATGAGACTGCGCTTGTTCAACACTTATATCTTCCTCACTCTGAAAGATAAACAAGCAGACAGATGACAGGTTTTGCACATAAAAGTATCAGTGCTGACAATTCATCACATTTCTTACTGACGAATAAAGTGACACAGTTAAAATTTGCATTAACACAATATGGTATTGTTCAGGTCAAGACATGGCAGGAAATGACATTGTGAAGGAGTTGGCAGCGTCACGACACCACTGGATTACAGATCAAGAAGTCATAAGTATCAATGGTTAGTGTGTTGGCAATTTATACCATTTCAGATTGGCAAATAAAGAGACGGTTTAAATAATAGTAGAATGATATGACATTGTTCATAGTTAAGACATTGCAGAATATGACATTGTGCTATAGTGGGTAGGTTCACCGCACCACTGGATTACGGATGAAGAACAAAAGCATACATGCAGTGCAAAAGAAGATCACTTGCTCTGTATAGTTTAATTTACATGGTATGAAGAAGGAAGTTGGTTGTACAACTGAAAACTTAAATTGAGAAAGGACAAACTTTTGTTTATGAACTACATAATAAACTTTAAACAAGCAATTTGATCCAAACACCAAAAATAAACAGCTGTTGCAGTCATGCCTAACCAAATATATACAACAAAGTTTGAAGGCTTGAGATGGACAAACTTACATTATTGGCGAAGACAGGCTCTATAAAGGCCTTGTCCATGCTGATGGGAGGGGGGCAATTCAAGAAGTTTACCACAGAATCTTCTTCAAAAGCATTGTCTTTATTCTACATTTTGTTAAGAGTAAATATAGATGTGATAATATACGAAAAATGGAGAATATTTAAGATAAGATGAAGAGTGATGCTACATAACCAAGTAGCTATAAATGTAAGTGTCATGATACAGGCAAAAGGTACAGCCAAGAGCAATGCACAGCTAAACTTCTTCAATACCAACCTTAAGGTAAGAGTAAACATAGATATGATGTGTAGAAAATGAAGGGCAGAGGAAAATAAGCTACAGAGTGATGGTACATGAACAACTACCTGTCATATAAGTACACTAATAAAGGACAACATGTACTTACAAGAACAATGCAGAGCTAAAAAAACATTGGCATTGGATATATTCTACACTAATGTAACCATTCATACAGATCAGATAATTTGGAGCGAACAATTGATAACCAAGCTATCATGCATACTGCTGTCACATAATGAACCAGATATGTATGCAAGTACAGTGATACAGGACAACAGGTACTAACAAGAGCAAAGCAATGGGCAGCATATTTGCGATATCCTGGCGTTCTTGTCAAACCAGAATTCTTCTTCAAGCAGATCTCCTGCAAAAATATCCATAAGGCACATGCGGAAAAGTAGAAGTTCAAATTGTCATGTGATTTCATAGACAATACCTCATCCTGGGAACGAGACCAGTGCATAAAAAGGTTTTTCCATTCAATGTCTTCTAAATTTAGCACAGGAGACTTCACCGGAAATTTGTTTATAGACTTGCCATCAAAGTGTGATTTCCTCAGGTAACACCGATACTGCTGCAATGCTTCCTTGAAAAGCACAAGCAAGCTTTGCTCGTCATGACTATCCAGATTGACCCTCGCCTAGTTACAACAATGTAATGTAAATCATTCATGTGTTCAATGAGAAGAAAACAGGAAAATAATAACCATGAATAATAGCACTTACACGTAAGTTGGACAGGAAGATGTGAAAATGGTGTTTGTCTTCACAATAATCTTCCCATGATGGGAATATATGCACGTAGTGCCTAACAACATTGAAAGCATTGTCTTTTAAACTGGGAATAAATGGAATGGGGTTCCAATCTGCAGGAATTGGCCGTCTCTGCAGTTGGGATAGGTCTTCGGCCAGTGGACTTGCTGTACTTTTTGCTGGAGTGGGATTTTTCTATGGTACAACTAGTGCTATGGCAAATGAAATCGGTATACCTTTTGCTGGAGTGCAGGTCCTATGTGGTGGGGCTAGTGGTGTGGCCAGTGAAGTATGTGTACAGTCCGCTGGAGTCGGTCCTACATTTTGTGTCACTGGTTGTACAGCCAATATAAGTGGGGTGCTGTCTGATTTCTCCGGCACCACCACGTTTTTCAAGGACTTTGCTGGTGCTCCTTCAGGTTTGACAATCACCCTCTTCCTTTTTGATGTCTGATGCACAAGAACATCATTTGAGTGGAAAAACATGGTATGATGACAAATGGAATATGTATTGATAATGGATGGGGATGGCGTCTCGACATATATGATGATTAAACTAAGATGATGGCGGTGCAACAAAGTAGAAGAAATGCAAGACAACATATGCAAGATACCCGCAATCAATAAAACATTGCCAAATTAGAACATGCACCTTGATGGGTGAACAGGACAGGCCATCTGCCTTTGAATCCTCAAGGTTAGAATAGTCATTAGGATGATATTCTGAACAAGAAACAACAGGTGGGAGCGTATGAGTTTCATTGCATCCAGAATGACACTCAATACCTTGGTGCCAATTTTGTAAGTAATTGCAGTGTTTAGCTTCAAGAGTGGACTGCTGCTAGTGCGACACAAAGCAGCTACACAGATCATACTATAGATATAATGGGAAAACCTTAAGCATTAGAGTAAAATCAACAAAGTGGAACTTGCTGGAATATATGTGCTCGTATTGCCGGTACGGCTAGAAAGGCTTCGGATACCAGCTCTCTTGAAGTGAAGGTGCGGTACTGTTAATATCAATGTAACTCTCAAAGGCGACACAGCTCCCCGCATTTCCTTGCTATTCTTATAGGATTCAAGTGGGCAGGCCACTACAAATCCTATTCCTATGTTTACAAGATTCTATGAATCAAAGAGGCTCAAAGTGTCCATCACAACCGATCGTATAAACCTCTACACTACAAATGTCCCTGCTCATCTTCAGTACAAGGAACATACTGTACTACTATCATACTCCCTCCGTTCCAAAATATAAGTCTTGGTAGAGATTTCCACTATGGATCACATATAGATGTATCCAGGTACATTTTAGAGTGTAGATTCACTCATTTTGCTCCATATGTAGTCCATGGTGGAATCTATACAAAGACTTGTATTTAGGAACGGAGAGAGTACATATTAAAGTAGAACGGAAGAGGAACATGGTAAAGAAGAGCAAGCAGATTTTGGATAATAAAATGTTGGTTGCGCAGTGCCCACACATGATGAACCAGAGCGCATTAAGAATGCAACTCCTAGCTGTCTCTCGACCATTTCAGGCGGTTGGATGAAGATCCTACGTCTCCTAACCCTTCTTCCTCCTCATCTCTGATTCTTCCCATACAGAACACCGCACGGGCCGCCGGCCGGACCATCGGCCCCCACCGCCTATGTTCCTCCGCCACCCCACCCCCACCCCAACCCCACCCGCGTCGAGTTTTCTTCGTTCGGCGAGGCCCCACAACCACCCAAGCCCCTTCGATCGCACAGGCGAACTCCGGCGACCTCTGAAAAATTGACTGACCCAATTTTGAAATTTAGTCTACTTTGATTTAACAAGTGTGGAATATAAAAGGGGAAAACCATAAGCATTGCGAGTATGGTGTTGAGCGTGCCATGGCGGATCTGAAGGTGCAAACCGGACAAAGGCAACTTCGCAACCAAGACAAGAAATCAGAGTAAAGCAGTGGTGATCTATTTTCTTGCTGTGATAAGTAAGTTGAGCAGATACGAAAGAGTACCGCCTCTGGTGCGGTGCCGTGTACGCATCTGCTGAGAATTTGATGGTGCTGCGGTAGCGATGGCTGTCGGCGGCATGGAAGCAGATCTAGGAGGGTAGACATTGGTGGCAGCGCGCGGTGGACGAGACGGTCGTAGGAGCGGCGCCGGCAAGGTGGACGACGACGGGGATGAAGCGAGAGGACGGGATGCAAGGATCCCGGTCCGAAGCCGTGGATGAGAGAGGTTGATCTCTTGTAATGGACGGCGGCGTCGGGGTATCAGCTCCGGCATGGTGGAGGAGGACGGCGGTGGATGGGGTGGCGGACGGCGGCGGACGGAGGAGGGTGGGGTGGAGATGGTGTTTTGGCGCCCACGGAGTACGAATGGGGAAAAGGGAGGTAGAGAGGAAGGGGGAACCATGTATTCAGGGCACGCTTGTCTCAAATGCGAGGAAATTTACAAACTTAGCCCCCGTTTCAAATTCTACTACATCACAGCAACACTAGTCGGTTGGGGATAGGACGGTAATCTCGCATACACCGAATATTTGCCGACGAGAGTTTGTTTTTGGCGCCCACCATGTATGAATATGAATCAGGGAGGGAGTCGATTTCAGCCAAGGACACACTGTGTTTTGGCGCCCACCGTGTATGAATCCGGGTGAGAGGCAGTTACGTCACGTTTGGGTGAAATTACAAACCTACCCCTATCGAAACCTATAGAAATCCAGCATATAGGATTTGCGTGGCAGGGATAGGCAGCGGTGATTTCCATCTCGCAGATTTTGGTTCCCGGCGGTTACTGTGACTTTCCCCGCTTCGTTCCAATTTTGCAGAGTGTATGTTTAGTTGCCAACTCAATTCGAATCCCGTTTGTATTCTATATTTTTTCGGGCGGGATCCATTTTCAATTGGAATTACATTCTATATACATCATTTTTTTATATATACTTTCAAAAGCACAACACCATTTATACATAAATATGGTTTACAAATGGCATGATCGCAGATTCATAAGGTTGTATCCATCAATTTGGATTTTCAAATATTGGAAACCACTTTATGTTGAAATCCAATGTATGCATTCCTCGCTAACTATCTCCAATTAATGTGTGTTTCATGCACGTTTTTTTTACTTCTCAAACATGTATAATGTCTTTCACACACGCAACATATAGTGTAATCCCGTTTAGACATTAATTGCGTATAAACCATGCATTGTTTGTAACTGAAGAATCTATGGATCACCAATATTGATAAACTATATAACATTACACGTGTGCCCAAATTCAAATGAATATGCATGTTTGATACACCAATTTGCGTTATGATATTATCGATGTCGTGATCTCCAGTTTAAATATTTGAATCCCCTTTAATCCAGATATTTGTCTCATATAGCTATCACTCATGCTTATATAGGACTATCTCTCTGGACCTATACGCGTTCATCGTCTCTCATGTAACTCTCATGCTACCTGTATGTCGACAATGATCTTTTATCTTTGTAACACACTGACGGTACTGTCTCCCTCGACCTTCATCACTCTATCTCTCTCTAAGTATATCTCGCTCCCTGCTATGTGTCTCTAACTATGATTCTCCATGTGGGATCTCTATCTCTCACACAAACACAAAACTTTGTCTCCCGGGGTCTCATTTCTCTCTACTATTCCCATGTGTGCCACTCGCACACCCCTCATACAGAGATGTCTTTCGCTCCTTAGATATGAGAACCTACGACTCTTCCTCATCAATATCTCTTTCTCACACACAAACACAAACTCTGTCTCCCAGGGTCTCATATTTCTCCATTGTTCTCTTGTATGTCGCTCACACACACCCTCTCTCCCTGGAGATATCTTGCGTTCCCTCGTATGTCTCTCTAGCTATCACTCTCGTTGTGAAATATCTTTCTCTCTCACAGACACAAAACTCCGTCTCTCTGGATCTCATTTCTCTCTGATATCTCTTTGTATGTGACTCACATGCACCCTCTCTCTATCTCTCTCACACCCACACACATAACCCAGCCTTCTAATCCACTCGACTCCTATCTCTAACGCACACTAGCTAGCATCTTTATCTTTCTATTTATCTGTTTCTCCATCAACCTTCTTTCTCGCCCTCACTATTGATTCCTATCACGCACACTACATATGTTTCTCTCTACATGCAATCATGTGCCCTCTCACACACATATATAACTTCACCCTTTGAACCACCCGACGGTCATCTCCAACACCCAAACTAGCGGATGTCCCTCTAGCTAGCATCTCCATCTCTGTATCTATCTGTAGTTTCTCCGTCAACATTTCTTTCTCGCATGCAGTCTTGCTTCCTATCACCCACACTATATATGTCTCTCCATACATATGCATTTATAGGTTGGTCTCTTTTGCACAATCGTTGCGCCTCACTCCGTCTGCTCGCCATAGATGCATGCTCCAGCCCACGCCACTATCTCTTAAAGACAAAAACACATGCTCAATTGTCGGGACTTCTTCCATGCATTCTCACATGCATGCATATTGTCATACCGATCCGTCTCTCCCATGTCGTTGATCTTATGACTTATGTCTTCTTTCTTTTATCTTGATCATGCGCGCACACACACACACATCCCACATATACATGTATACCTCTCACACATGCACGTTCAAGGTCTCTATGTCTCCATACGTAGTTAATTACCCTCAATCCTAACGCCACATCGAATCGTTCTCCTCTTTTGTGCACATAACTTCCGCCTAGATGGGTAAAACAC
>NC_057812.1:538927209-538937466 GCF_018294505.1 Triticum aestivum | reverse complement strand
CTCTCACTCTTCCCCTATATCCCCAAAACCAATAAGACCATCCCTTAGTTTAATTCCTGCCTACATGCACCATCATAGTAGTCTTCCTCGGTGTCTCTCGAACAAACACGTTCTCTTGAAGTTGACTCCTCTCATGCATATAGGTCCTAATGCGTTTTTCGAGGCTAACTTTGACCAAACGTTAGAGCAATAATATGTGACATGCAACTTACACAAAGCATACCTTCAATTTTGTATGTCAAAGGAGCTTCCAATAATATAATTTGCATAGTATACATCTCATATGCTATTAATCTTGTCAATAGTCAAAGGCTGTCTTGAAAAACACATTAGGCCCTATATAGATGGAAGGAGAGAGTAGGTCCCATGCAAAAAATGAGAATAAAATTCAAAATCTGGGCATCGTGGCTCGGTCTATAACATTGAGAAACTTGGTTTTAAAATCATGAAACTTGGCACGGTGTCATGTCATGGTAGTACCATGCCGTGGTAAAAATTTTTGGCCGAATAGAAACAAATTTTGGTATAAGCTTCTTGCAAATCGGAGCTTCTCTCAAGAAGGCTCGTGGTTCTGGGAGGGAACGTGTCACCTTTGTGTGCATAATTCAAATTTGAAATACAAGCACATGTTCCACTGCACCAAAGTTGGTTGAAAAATCACATGTGTGTCCTCGGGTAAATTTCTAGGTTCCATGCAAGAAATGGGAATGAAATTCAAAATTCTGGGCGTCGTGGCTGGGTTGGAAACATTGAGAAACTCAGTTTTTTAATTCCTGTAAATCCAAAACATGCATGAAAATAATGAGACATGGCTTGGTGCCATGGCATGGCACCAACTTGCTGTGGTAAATTTGCAGTCCGATTTGCGAAGGCGCAGACATTAACAATCAACAAAGTCATTTTGGAAGAAGTGATGTCACGTTATAATCGGAAACACAAGTATTATTGAAACCGTGGGCGTTCTACTTACTAGTACCATTTACGTGCCGCCACGCGTCCCCTTTTTTATTAGCTAGGAGGCGACGTGCAGAGTAGCTATTTGAGTACGAGAGGCGTGCGATCAGACCCCTGCACGTGCTTATCGGGAGGAGAGCCCTTTGACCTCCATCTATCATCCACCTCTCTCCCAAGGTGTCCATTAATGGCGCCCGAGCCTCTGTTTAATGGCATGGCTATGTCTCACTAGACTGAGATTTAAGAGAGAAAAAATAAAATCTGAAAGCATGGATCTTGATGTAAGATCTGACAGACCTATATAGCATCTATTGCGACTTATAGCAAGACTGATGAATATATAAGGACAATAAAAAAAATTGATCAAAGAAGGGCTTGCCCCTTCCGATTTTCATTACTGAAAACCACCACAATTCACAAGAAGTTCAGCACAACTCCATCCTAACACGAAGGACAAAAAGCTACCAGATTGAAATCGCAACATCCCAAGAGGCCAGCAAGGGCCAAACATTCGCGCTAGAACCCAACATTTCACAACCGATGACACAATCCACATCCTAAACTAATTATTACATCAAAAGAAACCAGGAAAGTAGTCTCCACGGCGAGCGGCAATGAGCTCTTTCATGTCCTCAAGACGCTGCTTGAGAACATCCACGGATTCCTCCACCAGCCTTTGGTGCTCGTTGCGGAGCATGTCATTCTCGTCCATAAGTTTCTTCAACAAGGCACTAATCTCCTCCTGCAGGTGTGCACTTTGGATGGTCTTCTCCCTCAGCAGGTCGCGCTCGGCCTAGAGCTTCTCATTGCCCTTCCTTAGTTGCCGGATGACGCCGGTAGCCTGTTTAAACGAGGCTATCATGTGGTCCTTCAACCTCGCCGAGCGGGAGATCTGATCCGTGTGGCTATGGACGATTGCATGCATGAGCCTGTAACAGTCAACGCGTGCCCGCGAGAAATTTTCCCAGGCCGCCGCGGTGCAGCGGGACATCTCTACTGCATTCGCGAGCGCGGCGGGACATCTCTGCTGCTTCCGCGGCGCGGCCGGACCAGTCTGCTGCATCAATGGCGCGGCGGGACCTCCGTGCTGCTTTAGTGGCATGACGGGACCTCTGTGCTGCTACTTCCGTGCGGCAGGACATGTCGGCTGCTCTCGCTGCGAGGCGGGACATCTCTCGTGCTTCCGCTTCCATGCTCGCCTCTCCCTGGTGGCAATCTCTCGACCCAGAACTCATGCTGGCCATGGCAGACGCAAGGGAAGGATGCTGAATGAGTTGTTTGTTTTTGTGGATGAGGAGTTGAGGAGGAATGTGCAGTCATCTTGGCATACTAGTATTTATAACCGAGTACTAATACGCTCGTAAGTGGGAAACCGTTTAGGTTGTGATCGGTGTGAACAGGTTTGCAATTCAATATAGCGTGGAGTAATTTGGAATGTGATGGGACGCAAGCTCAAAATTTATTGACGGTTCTAGTTTCGAAGTGCGGCACTATTCCCGGATGGAGTACTTCTTTTTCTACTCCCTCCTTTCCGGTTTTATAGGGCTTATCTCAAAATTTTAGTTTTTCGATTTTCTAAGGCTCAATTTGGTTGTCCCCAACACATGTTCAGATTCCAAGGTGCATTAAATCATTGCATGCAAGTATTAAGAGAAAATTGACCAATGCATGTACTTTATGCATGCATGCATTGCAATTAATGCATTAAACCTATCTCTCGGGACTTCTCTCACGCACCATCATGCCACCCACAAAAACTTGTACTCTGAGTTTAGTAGTATGTTATACAGGAAGAGAAGAGGTGCACGCACGCACTCGTCCTCTCACACATGCGTCTATCTTTTCTCGAAAAGGAGGATGATGACCCCGGCCTTTGCATCTGGGAGTCACACACGCAAATTATTGAAATATATCGAGTGTAGTGCTTTGATATGTCACGTCAACCCATACATCAACGAGAAGTTTGATTATCCTCTCCCTCGCGGACTTAACTGCACATGCATTTGGCTGTATGACAGGTTGGCCACAGACCTGTAGGGCCCACCTATCATACACGCAAAGGAAGGAGCGTCCCTCCCTCTCCCATGAGCGTGGTGGCTGGCAAGACTAGGAGAAGCTTTCACTACACGCTCTCCCTCCCGCACGCGGTGGACATGCAGCAGTTCAATTGGTGTCAGATGGCCAGAAGCATACTATAGTACTCCTCCAGTGCAGTAGTATTCCATCATTGTTCGACCTCCCGAAGAGGCGAAGAGCCAAGCGCAGCCCGGACGCTCGTGTGGCAGTTTGATGTGTATAGTAGTCTAGGATAGCGTGTATCGTGCCTGTAAGCTTAAAATCGTTGGGGTCGGCTCCATGCTATGTGGCCGTCTTGAAGTTTAAAAAAAAATTAAAATAGTCTTCTGGCCCTACCCGAAAACTGCCGAGCGTATTGCCCGGGAAAATCCCCGCCCTCAACTTTTAACTAAGCGAAAACAGTTCGAGCTTGTTCGTTCTATATAAATACAGTACTTACTGTATGTTTATTCACCTGTGGGGTTGTTCAATGAATGGAGGGGCGGGGTGCACAAGTGAACAATACTGTAGTACTACTAGTAGTAAGTAGGAGTCGTACAGTAGTCACCTTAAATAGAGAGTTTCTTTTCTTTAATGCCACGTACACAAATTGAAACGCTTGTTGTGGAGAGAAAAAAAGATAATCACTCCACTATATATGGACGCAGGGGCCTGAGCGCTTGCTTTACTAGGGTTGCTCTCTTCATTCTCTAATCCTCTCCAGATATAAGCAAGACAGCGGTAGCGACATTTTCTCTCTGCTCACCGCTGGTCACAGATCCGGTCGGATCCCATCGGCCGGTGTGTGTAGAGGACTAAAAGGTGCATCGTTCATGTGGTCATCACCGTCGAGGGAGGAAACCCATAGCTGCCGGAGGGGCCCGATCCTCTGCCCGTGCCATTCTCTTTGACACATGGCCGGCTCAAGAGCTCCTCCGACCCTTCTTCCTCCCTGTTGTATTGTCGATAGATCCAACCTGCCGCCGCCGACATCCCGGCGACCCTCAGGTATAAGTTCTTCGAAAGCGGCCTTGCTCTACTGCCCCAGCTCCCCACGTGTCTACATGTGCATCTTTTTCTACTCCCATCAGCTCTTCCAAAGCCACCTAAATTTTTAGTATTATTAGAGGTAAAGCTACTTCATGCATTTGAATCTAGGGCTTTGTTCAAACAACGAAGAAAGGGGGGAAAGTTGTAGCATGAATCTAGGACTTGATTCAAAGAGGAAATAATATGGTGAAAGTAGTAGAGACCGGATACCCAACCGGTCTCTTGGTTGAGAAGGGAAATAATGGGAAAACGCAGTACAAACTGGATAAGGAACATATCTATTATTGGTTGAAAAAAGGATAGAAAGTGGCGGCTGGTGGACAAGTCAATAGAGTATGTCCAGGATTAGATTTGCTGCCATCACATAGTAAAAGGTCTCCAGGATTAGATTTGCTGCCCTCACATAGTAAAAGGTCTCAGGATTAGATTTGCTTCCCTCACATAGTAAAAGGTCTCCAGGATTAGATTTGCTGCCCTCACATAGTAAAAGGTCTCCAGGATTAGATTTGCTGCCCTCACATAGTACAATGGCACTCCTGCTGTTTTCCCCAGTATGATAAGTAAGTTTCTCCTTTACGCTGCTGAGTGTCCTGGTGTCTCCATGGTCCCATGCCCTTAAACCAACTCTTTAGCTGCTGTTGATTTATTGTGTCTGGTAAACAAGCAATGCCACCATTAAAGTAATCCCATATTTGAGGAATCTCATTGTTGATCGTAATGCTTCTGGTAACATGAAGCATCACTGACGTTTTAAAATTTCTATTGTCCTTGCGTGATTTCCATGAACATAATTAAGATGCTTCTTTTTATTTTGTATATGTTTTGTATATTCTTATTGACCAGTAACTGTTTACTTTCTATCTTTTTGTGCAGATAGGGATATCCATTTCACCTTGTTGCTATTGTGACCTTTTGGTGGACTGCAGAAAACACTTTTTTGGAATGAGTGTCTTGTGCAGTTCAACTAAAATGTCACGTGGGCAACATCTCTCAATTTTGGTGGAACTGCACAAAATGGTGATTGGAGTTTCCAAAACCTCCGTCAAGTTCTGCTGGTAATCTCGTGCAACATTTTATTAGCCTTTGCAAGATGGAGCCGTCACTTTCACGACAATGGCACTTTATTTTAGTGGAACTGCACAAAAGGATAAGAAAATTATAGTTGCACCTTACATGAGCCGGACAGCCAACCTTAATGTTCCTCAATTTTAGTGCAACTACTAAACAAGAACCTGCCAGCTCACAAGAGCAAGTACTTCTTGCTAGCTGAATGATGCAATCTTTGCTTCATTTCGGGTGAACTACAGAAAAAGGTGCATGAATTGAATCATGGAACTCCAGGCAGACCACATCCAAGTAGAGCTGGAGGTTGAGTTCAAGGTGGCCGCTATTAAAGCGAAATCATGCTCTCCTGTCTCCTTGTTTGTGCTGTGCAAACATGCTGTGCAAACAGGAATACTCAACTACAGATGTTGTGACGGTCAAGAGCATTCGCCAAGTTCTTTGATTGTATGACATGGCTAGCCAAGATGGATTTAATCCCGATATTCACTTTATCAAAAGGCTCTAATGGGTTGGTTCTGAATCTTGCAAGCTGGGAATCAATGAGATGTGTAGGCATCTTTGTTGTACTTATTATTTGGATCTTATTTGTTGGTTCTGAATCTTGCAAGCTGGGAATCAATGAGATGTGCAGCCATCTTTGTTGTACTTATTATTTGGATATTATTTGTTGGTTCTGAATCTTGCAAGCTGGGAAACACGGCATGATGATGCAGAGGACAACAACCATAACAAACAGTTCAAACTCGGTAGTATTATCTTTTGTGAAAGTGCGACAAATGTGATGATTGTGTGCGTCCTGAGAATAATAATTCTAATTGTTGTGCATGTTGATCCTGTGGCACCGATAGAATGAGTGAATGCATTTCTTGTTTTAAGTACAAATTTCTATTAAAGCTAATTAAATTTAAGTAAAGTGACCACTAACTCCTGTTATTACAATACCAATACAGACCCGCTCGTGAACCGACGTGTGGCCGAGGGTGCATCTTCTGCCGGGCCTGCAGCGGATGAGGGAGGGGTAGTAACTGTTGTCGCCTGTACACACTCAGCTTACTATTGAATCCAGTTCCCCAAGAGCTGAAAAACGAACTGCCGCCGCCGCCTACACACTCGTTCACTTGAAGAGACTCCAATGGCGATCCGAGGGGTGAGCCCGCTGGATATGGACTTCAGCAAGGAGTTCCCCTTTGAGTTCGCCATTCAGTCCTATGGCTGCACCAAGTTGAATGTGATGTACACCAACGATACGGACTCGGTGAAGCTCTGCCTCGCCTCAGTCCTATGGCTGCACTAGGTTCTGGAGTATTCGCCCGTTTCATCGGCAGCGCCGACTGCACCTTCGCTACGGTGGAGAGAAGGAAGAACGTGACGATTCGGCCATCTGGTGCAACAAGCTTGTCGACATCTAGAAGAAATACAAGATCATCAGCAACGGGCAGGAGAAGGACTCCGTGGTTGACCTCGCTGAGACCATCATCGAACCCTGATACGCCAACATGAAAGAAGACGACCTGAACACGTGGGAGGTACCTCTGAATCTATCCTACATAACCTACGCGGCCAAGGGCACATACGCATGCTACGACATGTACATGCAGATCTTGGACATGAGGGCGTGTCTGCTTCCTGTAACCGACGAGTACACGGACAGCCGCAACGTCATGATCAAGTGTGCCAGGAAGGTCTAGATGTTGTACTTTATTTGTTTATAAGCACCTTTATCATGTGAGTGTTTCATGCATTAGCCTATGTGTCGTAATTATCAGGTTTGTCCGAAATATTTCTTTTAAGAACCCATTAACCTGATTGCTTTTTAGTGGCAATTTGCTTATGTATGTAAACTTGTTCACTTGTCCGTAAAAAAACTAGTTCACTCGGCTGCCGTGCTTTGAATCTCCTTCCTCCCAACATATTCCCCTCCTCAGGTGGACCCAGCAGGTCTCTGAATTTTCTCCCACTTTCTTGTTCGATGTAAACTGAGTTTTCTCCTAGTACTTTCCCCTAGAACCAACTAAACTATCCCACGTCTAGCCTAAAAAATAATAATACCCCACGTACTATTAACTCATCAAATTAAAATGATATTTTATTTCGTAAGTTGAAAGTTCTTACGAAATAATAATAATAATTGTTTATATATAACATGGCAAGTTAACTCCTCGTGATTGCGTACATAAGCTTGCAAAGATTTTACTGACGTGCAATCATGTGTTTATGTTTTTATAACATTTCTCCGTCTAGCCCAACATGATATTTTCACCCAGCCCAGCAAGTCCGCGGCTTTCGAGAAAAATGCAAATGGGATTTAAATGGGCTGCATAGATGCTACATCATTGTTTCACCCAGCCCACCAAATGGACTAAAAAATAAATGGACTGACAGCTGGGTCCACGGCCACAGCCCAGTTTTTTGTGATTTGCCAAGTAAGTCACTTTGTCAGGCCTATTGGGCTGCAAATCTTTCAAGACGAGGAGAGCTTTCATTCGGCTGGCCGAGAAAATGGCCCATCAGTAAGGAGAAATGGGCGGTACATTTTTAAAACACATCAAACCGGCAATTAGTTGCAAATATCTTTTTTTTCATTTCGAGATTTTAAATTACATTTATTTTTATGCCTGGTGAATTTGTTGGATTTTATATTGATATACATTTATTTTTAAAATCAGTTTGAATGTGAGTCAAAATTTCGGGATTAAAAACAGTTCTGACCGCACCGAAATATGCAAAATTTCGTATAATTTTTTAACCGTGGCCACAATATGGGCTGTAATGCTAACAAAAATAATATGGGCTCGAAGAAAAACCTTAAGAATTAGCAAATGGGCTCTATGCTGTTTTCCACAAATTTGAGGCTTTCTTAAAAAAAGGTTGACAGACAAGAAGTGACTGTTGGATGGCCATCCAACGGCCATCGTGCTTCTTCAATCTCTGCTCTTCCTGCTCCAGCCGCTCAAACAGGCGCCGGCGGGACTGCCTGCTCCCTCCTCCTCGCGACCGGCTCTGCTGCCGCGCAGGCCTCACCGCCCACCGTACTCCCATCGCTGGCCTAGCCATCCCTCTACTCACCCACACCTGCTGTTATTCTTCGGCAACGGCAGACGAACCACTAAACACTCGTACAGTCGTACTCCCCTCCGTGTGGGAAACAACTGCCGAGTCTTCCCTGCCTCCGTGTCGTCCCCTTCATAGGCCTCGCCATCGTCCACCGCCCTGGTGCTCTCGGCCCGGCCTGGTCAACATGGTCAACGACCGACAAGCATCTGAAGTGGACTTTACGTCGAGAGGCCGACAGCTGGGTCCACGGCCGCACACAAGGAAATGCCTCCTTATTACACGCAAAATAATGATTCCTCCACCTGACATTAGGGACCCACCGAAAAGGGCCTCTGTATTTCGCAAAAAAAATGTTACCACCGCTGACAGCTCGGACCCACCAGCTATATCTTTGCACGCAGGGAAGTGCCTCCTTATTACGCACAAAAAAAAATGAATACTCCCCCTGTTAGCTAGGACCCAGTATAGTGGCAGGCTAACTTGTGGGCCTACTAAGTTGACGGGGACGGAGGGCTTTCTCAACTTAGTCAATATGCACGATTCTAGCTCCAGTGACTGTACGATGTCCATCCAACAGCCGTAGTGCTTCTTCAACCTCTGGTCTTCTTGCTCCAGCCGCCCAAACCAGCGCCGATCGTGCCTCGTGCTCCTGCCTCCCGTGGCCGGCTACGATGCGACGGAGGCCTCATCGCCCCCTACTACTCCCACCACTGGCCAGGACATCCCTCTACTCACCCACACCCCCTGTTATTCTGCGGCGACGGCAGCCTCACACCGCAGCGAACCAGTGAACCCTCGTACTCCTCTACGTGTGGGCATCCACTGCCGCGTCTTCCCTGGCTCCGCGTCGTCCCCTTCCTAGGCCTCGCCGTCGTCCACTGCCCTGGTGCTCTCGGTGCGGTGTGGTCAACATGGTCAAGGAATGGCTTCCATCGGACATGGACTGTACGTGGAGAGGCTGACAGCTGGCTCCACGGCCGCAGCAAGGAAGTGCCTCCTTATTACGTGCAAAATAATTATTCCTCCACCTGACAGCGGGACCTACCGGACGGGCCACCGTATTTTGCGATAAAAACGTTCCCCCCTGACTGCTGGGACCCACCAGCTACATCTTCGCACGCAAGGCAGTGCATCCGGGCAAAAAAACGATTCGCCCCCTGACTGCTGGGACCCACCAGCTACATCTTCGCAGGCAAGGAAGTGCCTGACAGTCGGGACCCTCCTGGTTGAAGCGTACGTAGCGTTGTCATTTTGGTCGCGAACATGTACGTACATACTGGTCGATGTAGAGGCGCACGCGTGTCGTAGTAGAGGCGCACACGTGTCGTAGTAGAGGCGCGCACGTAGCATTTACATGTACGTAGCGGCCAGGGTGCAAGAAAGAAAATACGGCCACATATGTGTACATACGGGCGGGGTCTCGAACGCCTACTCGCGCATACGTATGGCCAGGGCTCGTGTACATGGCTGGGTCGGAACGGAGAAACAACATCGTCGTCGTGTTCATGGGGAGGCAACGGAATGCGTCGTGTTCATGGGGAGGCAACGGAATGCGTCGTGTTCATCGGGAGGGCTTGGACGGAACAGGCAATGGAAACGAGGCCTGGCCTACCGCAGAACGGAGGAAACGGCCTTGTGTTCGACCGGCCACGTTCGAAACGGGATCCCGTTCATTGGGAGGGGTCTGGCGTACCGCAAAAAGGAGGAAACAGACCTCCTAAGGTCGAAACGGGGGTCCTGTTGATCAGGAGGGGTGTGGCGTACCACAAAACGGAGGAAACGGACTTGTGTTGGAGCGCTACGGTCGAAACGGGGGTCCTGTTCATCGAGAGGGTTGTGGCGTACCGCAAAACGGGACTCCACGGGATACTGTTCGTCTCCACTGTCGACCTCCTCCAGCCTCCACGGGCTCCTGTTCATCTAGCCTCCACGGGCTCCTGTTCATCCAGCCTCCACCGCGCGCTACTCCACCGGCTACTACTCAACCACCCCTCCACCGTCTACTGTTCATCCAGCCCTCCACACCACGGGGTCCTGTTCAACCACCCCTCCACGGGCACCCCTCCACCATCTACTGTT